>NW_021318852.1:3967213-3975109 GCF_001605985.2 Dendrobium catenatum
AAATCCAACGAGCCCAAGATCGTTGAATTCCGACATCATTAAGACCTTCAAATGTCTGACAAACGGTTCACGATCAAGGGATTCAACATCGGCCGTCCATCTAACCACTCTCCATTTACCCTTGATCTCTCATCTATTTACGGGCTATGCCACTCCAAAAATCTATAAATAGACCCCTCATTCTTCTTGAAAGGGGACCGAAGCAAGAAGAGAAGAAGGAAGAAGAGAAGGAAGAAGCTCCTCCTCGACCACCGTCGGACTTTTGACGGACCACCACTTGAGGCCCTCACCTTCGTCGGATCACCACTTGAGGCCCTCACCTCCACTTGACCACCATTAGAGGCCCTCACCTCCGCTGGACCACTGCCTGACGTCGTTGTTCCACCAGACCACCACTTAAGGCCATCACCTCCGCCGGACCACAACTAGAGGCCCTCACCTCTGCCGGGCCACCGCTTGACGTCGTTGCTCCGCCGGACCACCACTTGAGGCCCTAAGCTCTACCAGACCACCACCTGACGTCGTTGCTCCGCCAGACCCCCACTTAAGGCCCGGGACTTCCGCCGGACTACCACCTGAGGCCTGGATTTCCACCGGACCACCACCTGACGCCTGGACTTCTGCCGGACCACCACCTGAGGCCCCGACTTCTGCGAGACCACCACATGAGACCTGAACTTCTATTAGGCCACCATCTAATGCCCAGAATTTTACCAGAGTACTGCCCTACTACAAACGATCTGTTTGACCCTGGTCTCCTGCCAACTACGGTCTTTCAGACCCCGATCTCCTGCCGACTACGGTCCTTCCGACCTCCGTCGCCTACTATGGTCAGTCTGACCTCCATCACAAGACAACGATCTTTCTTACCCCGGTCTCTTGCCGACTATGATCCTTCCGACCTCCGTCGCCTACTATGTTCCTTCCGATTTCCATCACGAGACAACGGTCTTTCCGACCTCTATCCTATCGACTATGGTTGTGCCGACCAAACAAACACATCTATGTTGATTATTGTAATTTTCACCATGTAATGCGCTCTATATGATGTACATTTGTGACATCAAACCAATGCCTTCTCCTAAGGAAGGGCCTCATTTGTAATCGACTGCAAATACTTGTTGATTCATTCATACTGGGCCAAGCCCTGTGGTTTTTCCCTCTTTTTTAGGGGTTTCCACGTAAAAACTATGGTGTCTCTTATGAACGTTACACCCTTTCTCTTATCCGATTGTGTGCTAGATCTTCATACAATGCTAAGACGTTAAACTATATACTTCTTTACCATTGCGAATATTCCAGGACTCAACAAACTTAAATAAAAATAAATCAAAACAAATTCACATTATTAATCAAAAGACAGAAAAATCTATATGTTGATTTCATTCTTCCTTGTGAACGTCAGATTTCCAGAAGGGACCATTTCCTTATAATTTTGTTTCCACTTTATTCCCTTTCAGATCACTTCTACATTAAAAAAAAATTATGTGGCTCAAAGACATCCGTGCTGCTGCTTCGATCATACGTTACTTGAGACGTCAAAACGATTTGATTTGGATGGTTGGTCGTTGACTGCTACAACTGACCATGGAAGTCAGGAAGTGGACTTTGCGTTTAAAATTAGGTAAGACTGGAAACTGGAACTTCAGATCATGGATTCGTTGGAAATTGTTTGTGGTGTGTTGAAGCAAGTAGGAAGGCTTTAGGAGATTTTGGTTGGCATAGAAAGGCCTTCACACCTCATTTATGCTATGGAATGTCTTTTTGATCTTCTTTGAGAATCAACCGTCTCATTTAGATGCTTCATGCTATGTTTGGGATAGTTTTTGACAACTATTTTCTGATTGACTTCAGAAAAATTTTATACTAAAAAGTTAAATAATCTATCCCAAATGAAGCCGTAGTCGAGTTAGTCATATTTTAAAAATTATCAGAATTTTTTATAAACGTGAATTCATTTTCTTTATTTATAATATATGTAAAATTTCTAAAAAATATTTTTTTTTGGAATGAGATATCCACCTACTGCCGCCTCAGCTTGTGAGGTGCTTGGCGGTGTGACTAATCTTCGGCGGACCTGGAAGAAGCAACCATCTCAGAAACCTCATGACCTGCACTTGATAGTGCCTCACTGAAGAGACGATGCCGCTCAAGGGAATTCGAACACAGGTTAGGGGGCACCACCCACCCACCAACCAAGTTAAGCAATGGTGGGTAGAAAATATTTATTTACTTGCACTGTTATTCGAAAAGTTGATGTTTTCAAGAACCAAAAAGATTCATTAAAGCTTCATTTGGAACAACTTTTTTACTGCTTTGATTTTTGTTTTTTTTTTTAATATGAAAGGCTCAGCCCGATTCATTTATCAGCAAAAATATTTCAAAAAAATAAAATTACAGTGTAATATGAAGTTGCATGACCAAGCTGCAACAAAAAGGAGCAAAACTCATTCAAAATGAATCAAAAGAACTCCTATAACGAAGAATAGGAAAGAGCTCGAAAAAGTGGAATTGCCATAAATGAAATGGAAACAACATCGCCTATTCATCGCCTGGACTTGGAACTTAACAGAGAAAATTCAGAACAAATCAGCATTAACGGTCGCCTCCCTTGGTTGCCTGAAGACAATCCAAGGGGAGGAGGTTTGATATCGTACGTGGGAGCATCATTGTCCACAGGGCATATAAAAAACCCTACCAAACTAGAAGAACAACCAATTGCCTGGAAAAGAAGCATCTCTGGACTTATCTGAGGCAGCATTAGCAATAGGCAAAGTTCATAGACAACCTTCTTAATTTTGTGACAGGTGTGGATGAACTAGCTTGGCTAGAGCTGAATTTTCTTATCATTCCTTCCTCCCCATATAATATAGATCGAGCAGAAAATAATAAGAAGGTAATTGTTTTTTTAGTCAAGACAGGAAGTCATTTCAGACACAAATTCCAAAATCTGAAGCAGGCTAGGTCTGAGAAGGAAAATGTTAAGCCCATGTATCAGCACAGATATAATCAAGAAAGTGTAATCACATTCAAAGAAAATGTGATTAGCCCGAACGAGGGGCGGATCCAATTTTTTTTAATTTTAGGGTGGGCAAAAAAAAAATTTTTTGTAGGGGATGGGCAAAGTCGTTTAGATTGATAAAATTAGAGCCAAAAAGAATATTTTTAGGGGGGTGCAAAATACTAAAATATTCCCTCTATGTCCACCCTGGATACATGAGGGATCCGCCCATGGCACGAAGCCAACATGATTTATAACAGATAAATGAAAAGAAAACACATCTTAGTTATTCCAGCAATTTTGCAAATGTTTTTACAGAAAGTAGAAGACTTAGGAGGAAGGCGTTTCCAAGAGGAGGTGTACTTGGCCCTAAGCCAACATGAAAGAGAGCTATTAGTATTGTAAAATCTGCTTATAAGGGAGCATGAGTGCACATGTTGAGGAGCTTGAATTGCACGAAGGCTACGTCCTCTCTTTGGTTTATAAGAATTTTTCTAAGATATCTAAGCAGCTTTTCGGCCTTTATATCACCAAAATATAAAAAGTTGAACATATCTTACCAATAAGCTTAGAGCAAGATTTAGGTATAATGGAACTAGGGGTGTCAATATTTGACATAATTCGAAAATTGACCTGAAAATTCAAGGTTATGGTCAACTCGTTTGTCAAATGGGTTGGGTTTGGGTTCAACAAACTGACACGTCTCAAAAATTGGGCCAGGTTCGAGTTGACCCGTAAATCCGAGAAAGATCCACTTGCGGATCCGCCCTCCCAGTGCCGGCACGCAGTCTTACCCTCCCGATCCGCACTCGCGACCCAGATGGCAGGATCTGCCTCTGACTTAGTCCCACAGCTTTGCCATCCCTACGGTCTAGCTCATGCATCATGCTTCACTACCTCATTGCCTCACCCGCTCCGCCACTTTTGCAAAACCTGCACCCTAGATTGCCCATCGCTGGCTCCCCCGCGCCTACTCTGGCTCCGCTGCTCCTGTTGCTTAGCTGCCCTGTACCCGTCTCGAGAGATGCGGTGTCTGCACCCAGGGGGCAAGCGTGACCACCGACCGAGTGTAATGAGCGTTCTCACTAGAATAACTTGACCCAGTAAAATCTGGGTTGCTGTGCGGGCCGGGTCAAACCCAGTGACCAGACGAGTCGGGTCTTGGTCGATCTAAACTTTTGACCCGTTTATAAAATCAGGTTGGCTTAGAGTCAACTCGTTTAAACTCAGGTTAGTTCCGGGTTCAGCCAGAACCCGACCCAAAACCCAATTTTGACACCCCTAAATAAAACCACAGATCCAGAAAACCGTTGTATTCTATATCGTGAATATGATGAATTGAAATCTTCGAGCAAATGATAGAAGTTTGGCTTTCCAGGTGGTGGGTAACTTTCTAAACAAGAGGGTAGAAATCAGAGAGATGAACTCTTTTGATAGAGACGGGAAGGCATAAATATGTAAGGTTGTTGTTGCTTCCATAGATGTTAAGGGCATCATAAATAGATTTTCAGAACTTAACAGTTTTATAAAATAATAAAAAAATTATCGCAAAACAAACCTAAAAAAAATGCTGCTGAGGTGTATCTGATGGAAAATATATACTTTTTGGCTGATTTCATAAAAGGAGAAGAAAGAAAAATATTGCAACTTGCTCAACTCGAACGTCTGATGCCATTCTAGAAGCAGGGCATTTATTTTTATTTTTTTTGGATCTGTTCGTGTGGACCAATTGGCAATTTAAGATTTGGACAGACTTTGGAAGCTCCAGGTAACCAAGATTCCCTTGTCATTTTTATTTTATATTTTATTTTATTTTTAATTCCTAAGGATAAGGATTGCTGTCTATTTTGCAAATTAAATTATTATATAATTAAGCAACTTTAGCTTTTTTTTTTTACTCATAAGGTCAATGCCAGTCATAAATACTGATACGTCCTTAAAAAAATTATCTTAAACGGGCGCGAATCTCGATGCAAAATTAAGTTGGACACTTCAAAAATTATTTCGGAGACCATCCGAACTCCGATTTCAATAAACTTACAGTCGAACTGAGCGTCTCGGAAATACGAACCTAACGACACCAAATTCGACTCAATCCGAGGCCAAATGGATCCAAATTAAGGACCTGAAGCACTGTTAGAAGGTTGAAACCACAAATTGAATTACCAAACGATTTCCAAACATAACAAACTTATACTCGAATCGAGTGGCTCGACGAGACGAATACAACGAGCCCAAGATCGCTGAATTCTGACATCATTAAGGTCTTCAAATGTCTAAAGAACGGTGCATGATCAAAGGATTCATCATCGGTCATTCATCCGACCACTCCCCATTTACCCTTGATCTCTCACATATTTACGGGCCATGCCACTCCAGAAATCTATAAATAGAGCTCCCTCTCCTCTTGAAAAAGAAAAACCCGAAGCCTAAAGTAAAAAGAGAGAGTTCGGAGATCGCTTTTGCTTAATAGCCTCCTCGACCACCGCCGGAGTTTCGCCGGACCACCACCTAACGCCGTTGCTCCCGTCGAACCACCATTGGAGGCCCTCATCTCCGCCGGACCACCACTTGAGGCCATCACCTCCGCCGGACCACCGCTTGACGCCGTTGCTCCGCCGAACCACCATTGGAGGCCCTCATCTCCGCCGGACCACCACTTGAGGCCCTCACCTCCGCCTGATCACCGCCTGACACTATTGCTCCGCCGGACCACCACCTGAGGCCCTCACCTCCGCCGGACCACCGCCTGACGTCGTTGCTCCGCCGGACCACCACCTGAGGCCCTCACATCCGCCGGACCACCGCATGACCCCGTTGCTCCGTCGGACCACCACCTGAGGCCCTCACCTACGCCGGACCACCGCCTGACACCGTTGCTTCGCTGGACCACCACTTGAGGCCCTCACCTCCACCGGACCACCGCCCGATACCGTTGCTCTGCCGGACCACCACTTGAGGCCCTCACCTCCGTCGTACCACCGCCTGACGTCGTTGCTCCGTCGGACCACCGCCTGACGTCGTTGCTCCGTCAGACCACCGCCTGACGTCGTTGCTCCGTCGGACCACCACTTAAAGCCCTATGCTCCACCAGGCCACCACGTGAGACTCAGACTTCCACGAGACCACCATTTGATGCCCATACTTCTTCCGGGCCACCACTTGACGCCGAGAGTTATCCTGAAACACCGTCCTCCTACTACGGTCTTTTAGACCCTATCTCATGCCAACAACGGTCTTTCAGACCCCAGTCTCCTATCGACTACAGTCATTCTAACCTCCGTCGCCTACTATGGTCATTCCGACCTCCATCAACAGACAACAGTCTTTCTGACCCCGGTCTCCTGCACTACGGTCCTTATGACCTCCATCGCCTACTATGGTCCTTCTGACCTCCATCAACAGACAACAATCTTTCTGACCCCGGTCTCCTGCCGACTACGGTCATTCTGACTTCCGTCGCCTACTATGGTCCTTCCGACCTCCATCAACAGACAACGACCTTTCTGACCCCGGTCTCGTGCTGAATACAGTCCTTCTGATTTCTGTCTCTTGCCGACAAAGGCCCTTCCAACCAAATAAACATGTCTATGTTGATTATTGTAACTCCCACCACGTAATGCGCTCTAGATGATATATATTTGTATCATTAAACCAAGTCCTTCTCCCAAGGAAGGGCCTCATTTGTAATCGACAACTAATACTATTGGATTTATTCAAACTGGGCCAGGCCCCATGGTTTTTCCCCCTTTTCAGGGGTTTCCACGTAAAAACTCTGGTGTCTCTTATGAATGTTACACCCTCTCTCTTATCTGATTGTGTGCTGGATCTTCTTATAATGCTAAGACGTTAAACTATATATTTTCTCTACCTCGGCGAATACTCGAGGACGCAACAGTTTAATACATAGTTATATACTTATATTAAAATTAATATATTTTTATATTTTTAGTTATAAATCACGTTAATTACAAAGTAACTATGAAACAAATGAAAGAATTGTTTTTCATGCGTTGCCAAATTTTGTGATGGCATATAAGAAATCTAAAATAATTTTGAAATTTAATCTTTTAAAAATAAAGCATAAAAATATTATCATACGTAATCCTAGTCATTAAATGCATAATTAATGTCGTTAAGATAACGATTAGAACTAATTATCAAGAGTTATGACATTAGTATATTGGCAGTGCCTTCAATTTTATATGAGGAAAGGCAGAGCACCGACGCCACCCAGGCCCACACCCTAGCTGCCGTCACCGGCTTGTCAGGAACAAAAAGAAAAAATTATATTTAATTTTATTTAAAAATGCTCTAAAATAATTTTAAAAAAAAAACAAAAAAGAAACAGTCATGTCATTTGGGCGGTAACGGAATAAACTATAAAGCATGTGGGTGCGGGAATTATTAAAATATTATTAGTATATCATTTTATGCAAACATATTGATTCATGCATGATACTTACAGCAGCATGGAATATTTTAGATCTGTCAATTTCGAGTTACGGGTCAGGTTCGGGTCAATTTGAAATTGATCCGGTACTATTCGGGTTCAGGTCAGCCCGATCCGTTTTTTCAAACGGGTCGATTTTCTGGACCCGAACCCGACCCGCTTCGGGTTCGGGTCAACCCGACCCGACCCGCGTAAGCCTGACGCCGGACGCGGAACAGCCGCAGACGCCGGAAGCTGGACTGTCGCGGACGCGAAACTGTCGCAGAACCACTAGACGCCGGAAGCTGGACTGTCGCGGACGCAAAACTGTCGCAGAACCGCTGGACGCCAGACGCCGAAAGCCGAACGTGGCGCAGAACTGCCGCGGTCTGCGACTCTGCGGACATAGCGTGGACGGTGGACGGTTGGACGCGACCCGAGATGTCCGCGGATATGGCATGGA
>NW_021318852.1:3975550-4007131 GCF_001605985.2 Dendrobium catenatum
TATACATTATTAAAATGAGATAATTTATTACTATTAATTAATTAATTTTTATAGTACATAAATAATAAATGAATTATATAATTTATTTAAAATTATTAATTAAAAATAAATGTTGTTTGCATCATAAAAACTTATTTAAAATTCTATTTTATAATATATAGTATATGTTGTAAACTTAAGAAGTAAGAATTTCAACTTATTTAGTCTCACATCGTTTAGTGAACTTTCTCTTGATAATGTTTACATTTTATATTACCTTTTGAGTTTGAATAGGGTAAGAATTCACATGGAGTGATTGAGCCATGCGAAATGCTTAGTTTGAATTTTTTTTTAATTTAAAAATTAAGCATTTTAAATATAAATTAATTTATTAAATTGCAAATATTACTTAATATTTTATTTTTAATCATTCATGTATTAAATTAATTTATTTAATTACTTACATAATTTAAAAATTCAATTGGTTGGTTCAAGAGAATCGAGAATGGTTTGTTGGTTGAACTGGTCCAGCCCAATTTTTAAAACCCTGATGGAAAGCATGTTTAAGGCATCCTTTTTTTACTTGTTGTAAGTAAAATAGTTGGTTAAGATAGTTGAGTTTCTCTAATAAGATTTCTTGTATGGAAAATGATTATGCGTTCAAAATTTATGACTTTAAAGTAATTATTTTTATTATAGAATTGTATAAAGATATGTAAATAAATAAATAAGTGAACCTCACAAGATATGCAATAGTTTTAACCTAATTGAAATAATTAACTATGTAGATGAAAATTACATAAGTTCATCATTCACTCTAATTAGAGAAGGCTATAATGTCTAGATTGCTAACTTGGTCTCTTGTGAGAGTAGTAGAGATGTTGGAGAAACAATAAGGGATGATAGAGACATTAGTGTTACTTCATAGCTAGTAAAGGCATTTGGTTGATAATTGTCACCGACATCGGTTGAAGGAGTTTGGATGTTCTGGTTAAGAGATGGGCATTGGGCAATGACAAATGTCGACATTGGGATAGACAGTAGTTAGTGACAGTAGTATATTGGCATCAATTAGTAAATTGTCTTTGGGCGACAGTGTGCGATTGTTAATGGTGATCACTGAGGTTGATTATTAAGTGGAGCTTTGTGATTCTTTAAATATGCGAGCTCTCTCTAACTTCATGTCCCTTTCATGTGTAAAATAAGATTCTATTTATAATTTTCTTGGACATATTTTTTATTATTTTAGCCAAAATCCTTAAATACTCCATTAGATGGCCCATATGTATTCCTTTGGTCATGCAAGGTCCTACATTTAAATAGCTTAATAATACTGAAATTGAGTGACCTTTGACACACATGATTCCACTTGTTAATTAAGTTGTCTATTTTGATTATAAGCATATACAAAATTTGTAGATCATTTTAGACAATTTAGACCCAAATCAATATATATTTGGTATTCTAGATTTGTCTCAACTATCGATTTGTTGAGACTTCCTCTAGGGGAGAGGTCTACATTTACTTCTAGTGAGTGATCGTGACTTATAATGTTTTAAAATTATAACTTTGCACCACTAAATTTATCAAAAAGTTCATAAATTTATATGGATGACATAAGCTCTGACATCAAAAATAGAAGGGAAAATAATATGCCTCTAAAAAATTCACTTGATCGCCATGAATCTCGAGATAATATTTAGATTAGAAGCTTTAGAATTTAATTTAGAATCATTGGAACTCCAATTTTAACAAACTTGTAGTCAAATTGAATGTCTCAATGAAACAAATCCATCAACAACACAAATGATCCAATATGAGTCCAAATGAACCCTAAAACATATTTAAAATTTTCAGGACATTAATTGGAGATCCAAATGATATTCAAATCTTATGTGCTTATAGTCAAACATATATATCATCTATTGGAGTAATACCACCAAGTCAAAAGCAAAGGGTGCCCTTAACTTTGATTCTATCTCAAACCTAAATGTGGTATGCATTAACTAAGATTATTTGGAGGTTGTATAACTCCTAATCTCTTCTATCCATTTGGTATGCAAACACATATGGCTCTTTATACTCTCCTCACAAATAAAAAGTCTCTACATTATAGAAGGAGCTAAAATAGGTAGCTTACCAATTTAGCAGTAACTTCAAGCACTTAGTTGGTGATAATACTAAGCATTCTCTTTACTTGGACCGATGGTATGAAGGAAACTCTTTGCTTGATATAGCGGGCAATGAATGCTTTTCTATCATTAACTATTCTTAGCTCAATCATTTTAAATGCTCTATGGGATCTATAAGTAATTCTAAAAATAGCTAACATAGGATGTTATAATGCTATAATCAATATCCCTATCATGAGAGGGTCATACACTATAACTTGGAATGGGGAAAAAGTATAAAGAAAGCTTATAGAATGTATGTTTATTAATATCCCATATGTAGATTGGTATATTTATAATTTAATTAAAATCCACTTTATTAAATATTCTATCTTTTATTGAATGATCTTTAATAAAAAGCTTAAAATTGTTTATAAGTTGTGGGCTGCAGGATTGAATATTCGAAACAGTTGCTCTCTTTGCATGAACTCATTTGAATATCAAGCTCGCCTATTTTTTTGGATGTTCTAAATTTGGATCAAATGAGATTAAGGATATTTAATCTTCTTATCATCTCTATTGTGCTTTATTGCATTTGGAGAGAGAGAAATAATTGGTTCTTCAAAGAAGAATAGAGCTTGAGGGGCATTACTACCAAAGTAAGAACTTTGATTGCTTAAAAATTGTAATATGTTGGACTATTAAATACACTTGGGCATATGAAGTTAAGAAATTTTTTAAGAATGGATGATATTGCCAGACAATTATAAAAAATAATATATATATATATATATATATTGCATTATTTTGCTTGGTGCTAAAATGATATATGTGTGCTGTTGTGACATTATGGGAGAATTATTCTCTATTGGATTGTCTTTTGGCAACCAGTTATTGTCTCTTCTGTTAGCTAAACTTTTTAATGTTGGAATGTTTATATGTTGCTTTTTTGCTCTATTTCTTCATAATTTTTTATATGTTGTGATTGATTCATTTTGTTGATGGGCATTGTACTTATAGTTTTTACTCTTCCTTATGGAATTTAATTTCTATAATATGTCCTTTTGCTGAATTTAGATGCACGCTCCCCCCCACTTTATAATTTATGTTTCTTCAATGGAATTGGGAGAATACCCTCATCAATTCTATGAAAACTATTATATTTCATCATTATAATTTTGATAAAAGAGGGATAATTCAATAAAGAAATTGTTTAAAAATATTTTGATAAAATTTGTTATAAGCATGAGTCTCAAATTCTTTAAATTTATTTTGTGATGAGAATAATACATGTAATTAATGTTGCATTCATCTTGAAATAGATCTATCATGATCTATTTTTGTTAGGACATCTTGACATTAAATTGTTCCAATAATTTAGAGTTTTAGCTTTGATTAAAAATTTCTCTAAAATTAATAATTTATTATAAAGTTGAGTCATTTTTGTCAATTAAATGTTTTTTATATTATTAAATATTGAAGCATACATTTTATATAAGTAAAATTTAATGTCATGATAAAAAAAAAAATTACATGGTCAAATTAAAAAAAAGAAAAAGAAAAAGAGCCACAACGAGCATTTTGTTTATCTAAAAAATGTACATGCTTGTGTAATCAAGTAAACCAATACATTGGCATTGATAAGTAAAGAAAAAAAAAAACAATGGCAAAAAAAAAAAAAAAAAAAAAAAAACAATGGCAACTATTACATTCTTCAAATAAAGAATATGAAGGTAAATATGAGAGGAAAACAAGGGCTCAGAAAACTAGCCAGTCATTCTTTCCCTTTTTTACGCATATCACATCATATGAGGAATAATAACATTTATCATTATACTTAATGCAGTAATCATGTAGTAAGTCAAAAATGCATGTTCACCTATATAAATAGTAAATATATGCATATTGTATAATTCATGTCTAAATACGGTACATTGCTTATTAATCACTTTATAAAATAATATTATACTACCTATTTTAGTTAAAATAGTATAAAACTAAAATCACATGGTGAAATTTTATTATCACCTATTAAAATACTCAGGAGAATGATATTTATCATATATCAAAAAGTTATATGTTGAAAAATCATTAAAATGAGAGATAATGCATTTTAATTACTTTTAAAATAGATAAATTTAAGAAATCAAAATAATTGAAAATAGAAGTCGAATTCGGGTTACCTACCATGATTAAAAGGCTTTTCCTAACTAGAGCTACGAACAAAAAAAATCCAAGCTAAAAGCCTTCTTTCTATTTTATCTAGGAATGGCTTAGTGGAGATAAGTTATATAAATAATAATAATTCATTTCCCAGCACCGCAACGCTATGAGCTCGATACACTAACGTTGCGTGCTCAATTTAGAGTTACTGTAGAATAGAAAACTTAGCGCTATCGTGTCGAATTCTAGCGTTGCTTTCCCTCGTCCTAGCGCTGCTGCTCTCAAAAACACAGCGTTGTGGCACTCCATTTAATAAATTTTTAATTTTTCAAATTATCATTTTAAAATTATTTTCATAATTATCAGGTTATTACATAATATTCGTATCACTTACTAGTAACACCAGATATATGAGCAAAAAATAGGAAAAGAGAAAAAAAGTAATTTATAATTTATTAATTGCAAGTCCACAAGATAACCAAGACATGTAAAAAAAAATATATAGAACTAATCAAGATAGTTGTCTTGAGGATAAATTTGCAGCCAAGATGAATTTTGATTGCTGAATTTGGGCTAAGAATCATGAATTATGCTATTCTTGGTTGCTGGAATGGATAGACAATTGTTTCTTGATTGTCAGTGAGAAGAACAGTAATTACAGGCTCTTCTTGGGGGCAAATTATTACGTCCGGTCACCAGACCATCCGGATACCAATCCAGACGTGCCACATCACACGGATACACTGGGCCCCGAGTGTATCTGGGCAACATGGCACATCTGGATTGATGTCTGGACGAATCCAGACACCGGACATAATAATTTTCCCTTCTTGGGAGGGGATTCTATAGTGTTTACTGGTTGGAAGAGGGTCAGTTGGCTGTAAAGAAACCTCATGGTAATAGGAATTTAAAAGTTAAAGGTTTGGCTTATTAAATAGAACATATGCTTTACGTCATTCTCCCCGATTAAGAGAGGCTTCAAGTTAATATGAAGCCGCTACCGTGGAATATGATCTTAGACGTTTACTGGTGGTTTATGGATCAACAATTACCAAAACCAACCTGTGATCAGTTTCCTTGTAAGTTTGTGTGAAATAATAATACTATTTTGGTATAATGTTGAGATCCTTGACAGACCTTGATGAGATTTCTATAGTCACTGATCTTGTATCACCATTTATTCCTCTTACAATTTTAGATAGATTTTTTTTTGAAGATATATGGAGAGGAGTGTTACTGAGTGGAGGTCCCCGTTTTGTTCTGGTTTTCTGCTACTTACAGATAGTAAGAATATCTTTTTGGGTTATTTATGAAAAAAAATCATACTATTTTCTCATAATCAATTTTTTCTCATAAAAATTATTATTTTTTATCATTGGCACACCTTTTATAATTTTTTTCTTATTTTATCACCATTTATTTTTTTCCTTATCTTTTGATAAAAATCTCATGTTGTGTTTAATTAAAGAATAGAAAAACTCATATAGAAATATCTTTGTACACTCCAATTCCAAAATCACAAATCAACCTCACCCAATCCTTAAAATGCATCAAAGATTGTCCAATGGACCCACCGCTATTTGTTCGGGTGGTGAAGAGCTGGCTAGGCAAAGCCCAGGTCCCTGGTTCGAATCCCTTGACAAGCAGTGAAAGCCATAAGTGTTGGCCTGTGTAAATTGGTGTGGGTTGCATGCTAAATCGACTGGGATTTTGACTTGACTAAAGACAGTGCTTCCTCGTTAAAAAAAAAAAAAAAAATTGTCCAATGGCATTGCCCATCCATATTTTACTTATTGTCCCCTAAACTTTCAATCATTTACAGTTCCCCAAAACTGGGTAGGCGTTCACCTTCGATCCCAAACCCACACAACTCCACTTCAGCTAACCAGCAGCTGCCCGACATGTGTAAGTTGTTCCACTGCTCCTCCCTGGAACTCGACCGGCCTAATCCCAAACCCCAGACCGGCCTGCGCCTGAGCCGGCAACTGTAAGGGTGCCGCAGACGGAGACGACGACACAGCCGCCGGCGAAGCAGGCTCCATCCTCGCCGCCGCGTCTCCTCTCTTCCTCCTCTTAGTCGATCCCTCAGATTGGGAAATAAGCGACGAAGACGAAGAGGAAAACGACGGCGATGATGGCTCCGGCTTAACCCGCTTTCCAGACGCCGGCGATAAATCAGCCTCCTCGCTGATCCGTAGCGGAAAGTTGAGAAGCGCGCGAGAACCGCGCATCCTATATGCGGCGCGATCGTATGCCAGCGCGGCTTCCTCCGCAGTCTCGAATGTCCCCAACCAAACTCTAGCTCCATTCTTCGCCGGATCCCTAATCTCCGCTGCAAACTTCCCCCACGGCCGCTGTCTCACTCCTCGATAGTGTTTGCCCTTCGCCGGCACCCCTATATCCGGCGAATCGGGCTTCACCAGAGGCGGAAGAACGGAGGCTGTGGCGCTGCCGCCTTCGGGAAGCCAGCCGTGCCTAAAGGCGTCGTGGAGGGTGAGGTAGATAACCATGTCGTCGGAGTCGTCCGGGCGGAAGGGGACCTCGATCCAGTGATCGGCGACTAGTCGGCCAAAGCTGGAGCTCCGGTTGTAGAGGGGCTGGGGAGTTGCTGTTACCCCGGAGGAAGACATCTCTGAATCGTCAAGGAGGTGGCGCCGGATGGAGTCGAGGCTGTGCATCTCTGGGTTGGGATTGTGCTCACCCCCGGTGAGGGTATGGAGCTGGGGTATGAGAGTCGAAGCGAAGTTTGGAAGGTGAAGTGGGGTGAAGTGGTTTATAACTTTATATAGCCGGGAGGCTGGAAAGGTTTGAGGCAAGTTGAACTGGTTCCTTGAAGTTTCCGGATGAAGAGCACGTGGGTTTTTTTTGTATTTTAATTTAAAAATACACGAGGAATATAAGTAATAACTTTTTTCTATTATTTTTATTTTTAAGCTAAATGTTTATTTAATGATATCATTATATTATTTGATATCAAAGAACTACGAGTCATTTATAAGAGAAATTATTCTGTGCGGTTATCAAAGGGCATTCAGAGACGAATTAGGAAGAGTAATGTTGGCGTATCCTGATTCGTCTTTGGACTGTCCGGTGACCGCACATAATACTTTCTTCATTTATAGAGAGGAGTTGTTGGTGCATTAAGGAAATTTTTAGAGGAAGGATTAAGCCTTTATCCTTTGGGGATTTTGTTTGTCGATCAAGTGCTCACCTTAAATTAGATATTTATTTATTTATTTGGTTGTTAGCAAGATACTTTGTAGTTTTTATCTTCTAGCTTAAATTTAGGCTATGCTAATTTTGTTGGTTGGGAATTTTTTAGAAAATTGTGTAAATTTCAACTTGTATAGCACTTGGTTGCCAAATCAAATCCTAAGAATAAACTTACCATACCTAAAATTAATTGGGAGTTTCTTTGTCAAAAAATAAAATAAAATAAAATAAAATAAAAAGTGTAAGAAAACATTGGATTTCTAGAAATTGTAGTTTTTATAAGAATTCTCTCGTAGATTGATATATTAAACGATCAAGAAATATCCTAAAAATGCAATTTAACATTGTATCATAATAAGATTTAATATATACATCCTTTTATATAAACAATCAACCAATACTTAATCACAAATGATTAGTTTAATTAATGGCTTATTGCTTTTAAGCAAGTGATCGAATTCTAAGAAAGATACAAATATATAATTCTTGCGTCTTGGAATATTCACAGTGGAAGAGAGATGTATAATTTAACGTCATAGCTTTGAACGAAAATCGAGCACACACATATAAGAGAGAGAGTGGTGCAAAAGTAATAAGAGACGTGAACATTTTTATGTGGAAAATCTAGAAAATGAGAAAAACCACGGTGCTTGATCCAGTTAAAAATGAATCTATTAGCATTTTTAGTTGATTACAAATGACGCCCTTCCTCGAGGGGAGGGTCTTGTCTCAATGTAGCAAATATACATCATATAGAGTGTATTACAGTATGCGAGTTGAGAAAAATCCAATGATATGAGAATTATTTTCAAGAGAATGTTGGCATGCCCGTTTTGTCAGTAGGACAATAGTTGGCGAGCGTCGGTGATCAGAGGGATGGAAGTTGGCAAGCGACAAATGTCACATGGATCATAGTTGGTGGGTAACAGAGTTCAGATAGACCATATATAATTGGCGGACAAATAAGGTTGGACGGATCGTAATTAGGTGATGGTGGTAAGAACAAATCATAATCAGGCAACAGTGATCAGAATGACCATAGTCATGCAATAGTGGTCAGAATGACTGTAGTCGGGGGACGGTGGTTGGAATGACCATAGTCGGCAGACGACGGAGATCGGAAGGACCATAGCCGAGCGATGGTGGTAGGAATGACCGTAGTCATAAGGCATTGGGTTCGTCTCTTCGAGAGCTTCAATTTGATTATAGGTTTGTTGAAATCGGAGTTTGGATGGTCATGAAATCTGAATCATATTTGTATCAAAGATTTGTGTATGTTCTATTTTATTTTTTATGAGGTATGAATAATCACTAACATACATCACTGAAGTTTTTTATTATTATTATTATTATTTTTTAATAATTTTCTGATGAAAAATGCTATAGTCTGAAAATACCTATCAAAACAATTTTTAAATGTTAATCCTCCCATGCTAAAATCTCTATTTGGGATTTACCAATTTTATTTAACAAAATTTATAATTTTTTTGCGCGCAATAAATAAAACTCGGCCCAACTATCATAATGCACAACTTATTGATGATCCCCCATCAATCAAATATGCGTCAATTAATACATACTACATTCAAATAGGCCGTCATAAGTCATCCTAAAAATGCTATTCCTTAGATCATTCATTTTTATGATAAGTTTTTATATATATATGACAGTTATATGATTCATAATCCAATTTTCTTAACAGCTTTCTCTATATGCCCAAACTTTATTATTCATTAATGAATCTAATTATTAAGTTGGTCATTGTAGACAATTTCTAGACGTCTCAGCAAATTAGGTTTGATACTGCACTTCCTAGTAATTAATTGTTCCAAAATATCTGAATTTGAAAATCTGGCAGAAGAAGGCTTATCTCTATCTGGCAGAAAATTGCCATCTGCGTCAATAATTGTTTATTTGTTCAGCAACTTGCTATAAGAAATTAATGCTAGTGGAAAATAAGGATGATTCATGTTATCTGGTTATCGGGTAAACAGAGCACACGTTCTCTTCAAGTCGGTGGGGTCAAGATGGGCTCCACGTGGCGCGACCCAATTCGTTTGCACACACAGAACTACGTCCGCACTCCGCACCCAATAATTAACTTTGGAAGGGTGGACGTATTGTGATTTGTGAATGTCAGTATATTCCATCGGCTTCGTCATTATTTATTTAAATAGTTCTAACGTCATATTTAAGCTTTTAGTTAATTGTTTAAGACCTGAGTGTTTGGTAGTGGAAATATAAGAAGGATTTAACATTTTCTCCACTTTAAGGTGCCCCCTTAGCCTTTCCAAGGAACAATTATTAGGTCCGGTGATCATACTTAGCTCTACGTTTGGTCACCAATGAGATCGCGCCACGTGCTCTTACTCTTTACCGCGCTGCCTAACGACTTGACCCGGACCGGAACCCGGGAATGCTATGTTCGCGTATTGTTAGGTATTACTCAGTATTTGCTCGGTATTGCTAGGTATTGTTTGGCAATAACGAGAAATACCGCTATGTGAAAACCAATACCGAGGAATACCGAGTTTTTCTAGTAAAACTCGGTATTGCTCGGTATTACTCGGTATTGCTCGGTATTTTTCTTCACATAATGATATTTCTTGTTATTGCCAAGCAAAATCGACAAATACCTAGCAATACCGAGCAATACCCGGTTGTCATGGATTTAAAAAACGCACGTGTACCCACTATTCGCCAGGTCGGGCCCGCGATTTTGTGCCTGCTACGTGGCGCGTTCTCAGCGCTCGCCGAACGTAGCTCTACGTCCGGTAAAAGTTCTTTTCGAAGACTCCTCTTGGATTAAAATGGAAATAGAACCTCACTCATCCAATGACTTCTCTCTGTCATTTGTCTCTCCTCTTACCAAAATCCTTTTCTCAGCGGTTGAAATTGTTGAAAGGTGCGCAAGATTAGGACATCTCGCTTGTTGGTTGGCTACTCTATTGGTTAAAAACCTAAATATGTTAGCTTGCTATCCGTCATAAAGAAAGCCTAGTCGCTCAAAGGATTGATGGAACTCCACACCCTTAGAGATGATTTTTTTCTCTTCAAGTTTAAACCTTGAAGGGTTGAGTTCTCCTTCATCCCCTTATAGATTAAAAGCCCGAATCTATTATAACTCAAAATTTTGAAAAATATATTTTTACCTACATCAGTAAAAAAAAAATTATGAATCATTATAAATACAAATCACAAACTGTCTTCATTATAACATATATATTATTGTGTTTTCGTTTTCACCAATTTTTTCATAATTTTTGGGGTTGGAGAAATTTCTTAAGAAATTAGCACATAATTGTACAAATGGGGGTTTTGTGATCGTCAGATGTCCGTTTTGCAAATCAATGTCGCCATAATTTTTTAAATAAAATGTGTAATTTTATGAATATTTTTCTTCAACTTTTTGAATCCCTAAAAGTATTTATATAAATTTATAATAATATTATTATATTATTATTCTATTAAAAAAATATAAACCCACTTAATTGATAAGTTTTAGCCATAATTATTATTATGTTCTTATAGGATATTGACAATTTTTAGCCATAATTGACAATCTTGAGCCCATTAGGTTATTCGAAATTGATCCCTTAGGTCAACAAAACTCCTAATGCTTTCTCCATGTAAGTTATGTTAGATTTAATTTCCTTGGAAACTAAAATCAGGATTCAAGTGATTACATGTGGTTATTTAATTTGTTGCCCAAGATTAAAGCTGACAAGAATATAGTCGGCTTCATGTTTTGTTATAGAATCATCAATAAAGCCTAACTTATTCTTGTAGAGAGGGATATTATCTTAGCACAACTCCACGAAGGGTTGTTGTCTTCGGTGAGGATTTTAGACACGAGCGTAATACTAAGATTGTGAACGTATTGTATATAATAGGGTTTAGAGGATCCTCTAGTTTTAGGCATTCATTGTTTCACTCTATGCTTTGCGTCAAAGTATTTACATTGAAGGAGTGCTGTGCACAAGAAATGGTGGGCTAAGATGTAAATGGCAAATGATTTTCTCTTTATTGTTTCATCAAATTGTAGTAAGAGTTAAAAAAATATTAAGGTATATTTTAGAAGATTCTTTGGATGATAAAATAACAACATAAGTCTTTGAACTACTTCCATATCTCAAACTTTTAGGATTTTCAAATTAAAAACTGCTAGAATCAATATCAAGATCATATGAAATCCATCTTCAACAAGTTTATAGTTGAAACATGCATCTAGACAAGACAAATCTAGTAATCATATGATCACTCAATTTTGACATTATAAAAAAAAAGTTTAGAAATGATTAAATGTTTAAGGGAGATTATTTTATGTTGTCTGATGTAGTATTAAGGATTTTTACAAAAACAATCAAATGACCTCAACAAAAAATATATAAATATGCCTTCAATCTACTCTTGAAAGGTGGACTTTTCGATGAAGACAGTTCTGGAATTTGAAGAATCCTAATATTTTGTTGGTATATTGACATTGAAGCACACCATGGCTTGATTGTTGTCATAGGCCATCAATTGATGACAAAGTTGATTGTTTTTTTTATCATTATCATCTATTGCTTTTGTTAACCAATGATCAACCTTGACACACATTAGTCATTAATGTCTCCAACAATTTTCACTGCTCTCACGGAAAATCTTTTCAGCTAAAATTTTTTGCATCTCCAGTGAGCTTCAAACTCTTTTTGTTTATGTGTGTGCAAATTTTTTGTGCAATACCATGGTAAAAAACTTACTCTTACCATAGCCAAATTATTCTAGCACACAATAATAATGAAGTAATAAACATAATGATTTTATTATTTTGTGCATAAACATCAACTTTTATAGAAATTTAAAGTTACACCTATAGTTGCATAAAGATCTTTCATACAATTCGATAAAAAACATCATTATTTACTTGAATTAGAGCTTTGAATTGATAAAATTGTTGGGGAAGTTTTTTTTTTTTTTTTTAAGGATTCGTCTCGTTGAGCAGACTGTTTTGAGTTCAAGTATACAAAATTTGTAGAAAATCATCTAATTCTTCAATCAAAGTTCCTAATTTTATTTAAAGTGTTTGATTTTGGCTCATTTGGACTTAGATCATCATTTTTGTTGTCATTAAATTCGTCTAGTCAAGACACTTATTTTAACTATTAAGTTTATTTAAATTCAAGTACAAACCATTTTGAATTTAATTTATTCTTTTTTAAAATAAATAGTGCATTAAGAGTTGTGCCAATTAGGTGAATTTTTTTTTTAGATATATCAAATGTACTTTGTAAACTCTTTGATGACTCTTCATCCCGATACAAATGCAAATTTCTGTAAAGTGAAGTCCATTGACCATTAAAGAGGGAAAATTCTGGATGATCAAATCTCTCACAACATCCTCAACATACTTCTCCATATATGACACTAAAATGGCACGATAATTTCTACGTTGAGTGGCCATGGGAAGCAAGATTGGAGGGCTATAAAGATGGTGATGTAAGCTTGAGTGGCCATTGGAGATGGGAGAAGATGGGCAACATAGGCAGAGATGGGTGCATAGGAGTCTGGTTGATGGGGCGAGACATGAGCTAGATAAATAAGACGAGGATTTCAATTTCGCTTATTTTGATCAAATTTGTATTATATAAGAAATCACTTTATTTAAAATTTTTTAATATCTAAAAAAAACTATATCATGTATAAATTTTATTGATTCTTTAAACTAAAATTACAAAAAATTTAATTTTTGTACTATAATTTTGTTTTAAGAAGTAATAAAAAAGTCATCCCAAATGAAACCTTAATCTTTATTTGGGACGGATTTCTTATTTTTAATAAAATAATTGTAGAGAAAATAAATTTTTAAAGTTATAGAAAAGAGCTTTATAATACAAATTTTTTTAAAAAATAATGATCAAACATAAATTACGATTATTATTAAAAAAAATAAAACATTAAGAAAATTGTTATAAACGAAATCTTAGGTTTCGTTTGGAGTGGCTTTCTTGCTGCTTCTTAAAACAACTTTTTAGTATAAAAATTTATACTAAAAATTATTTTGAAAAGCAGAAAGAAAACCATCCCAAATGATGCTTTAGACTTCATTTGAGACGGCTTTATTATGTTTTATAAAGATGTTTTTTAGTAAAAATATTTCGAAGACGTCGCAAAGAAAGCCTTAGTTTTAGTCCGATCAAGTAGCCTCAAAGTTAAATACTATAGTAAATGTCTTTTTTGCATCCGTTATCCATTTTAATGTCTCATTTAACTCTCGGTTAATGATTAGGGCCATGTGAAAAATGTGCAAAGAGGAACGTGCGAGCCAAGTTTGTAATACGCCATTAATTATGCCTCCTGCGTAGTTAAATACGACTCTTAACCGAACCGGGCATTTACCGTGGGGCCCATTTGTAGCTTTTACGTAGGGTACCACTTTATCAGATGGGTCCCAGTGGCGGGTCAATGATCGAGGAGGATTCAGTGTTCCTAGACAAGGAGGGATCTGGAAAGCAATCAGATTAAGATAGCGGGCCCCATAGCCCACCCGCCAATGGCCCCACCGAGTGGGCTCTGAATTGTCTCACGGCCCCGTGGCTTCCTACTTGCTTCGTAACGTGCATTCGTCAAGTGGAACAATAATTACTGTGCTTTTTTAGCCTTCGCAGAAACAACAAAGAATATTGCGCAATGCAATATAAAATCACCACGTAAGGAGGAAAATACGGTCATCCAAAATGAAACAACTCTTAGGCTTATTTGGTTACGGCGACCGGCGAGGCTTTTTTTATTTTATTTTATTTCAATGGCATGGCTGTTTTGATTTGCGGTAAAATAGGCCTAAAGATTTTGAAAATATTAATATTTAATCTGAAGTAGCAAATATATAAAAAACTTTTAAAGGAGTTATAATGTGTAATCTACAACATTTATACTGTTGTTATGGATTGAAATATTCGTGGCAGTAGAGAGATAAATAGCTTAATGTCTTAGTTTTGAACGAAGATCCAGCACACATATAGATAACGAGAGAGGGTTGAGAGGGTCATAAGAGACATCAAGAATTTTACCTAGAAAACTATGAAGGAAAAACCCATAGATCTAGTCCAGTCAAAATGATTTCAGTACTATTTGTAGTCGATTAAAAATGGTGCTCTTCTGCGACAAGAAGGCATTGACTCAATATATCATATATATCACATTATATAGTTGGGGTTGGAAGAATCCAACGATAAATGAGCCATACTCAAGAGAATGCTGTCATGTTCATTTGGTTGACAGAGTTGTATTTGAGAAATGGAGATCATATGGATTGTAGTTGGTGAGCGACGGTGGTTGGAGAGACCACAGTCGGCGGAAGATGATGGTTGGAGAGACTGTAGTTAGCAGTCGACGGATGTCAGAGTGACCATAATCGGCGAGCGACGGTGGTCAAAGGTTAGCCGACGGTGGAGCCGGAGCTCCTGAAGCCTTAGAGTTCTCTTCAATCTCAAGCCATAAGGTCCCCCCTCTTGTAGAGAGTGTGTTTCTTTTTATAGATTTTTATGAGTGACACACACCGTAAATATAGAGAAGATCTTAGGCGGGTTTGGAGTGCTCCATCGAATGGCCCTTATTGATTCCTCGGATCATAGAGTATTTTTAAAGTCCTTAGGTGCCTTAATGATGTCGGAATCCAATGATCTTGAGCTCGTTGGATTCATATTGTTGAGCCTATCAATTCGAGAATAATAATGTTATATTTGTATATCATTTTATCATCCAATTAATACTTTAAATCTTCTGGACAAAATATTTGGATTTCATTTTTATTTATTTCGTAATTTTTTTCCAGGACAAAATTTTAAAATTAATATAATTAAAAAATTAAGAGAGAAAATTTTACGAATAATCACAGTCGTTTGTCTAACAGACGATTGGCTCCTCCACTCAATGGAGCAAACTGCAACAAAACAATTTGGTTATTAAAGTAATTTGCTATTTTTGTTTTTTTGTTGTTTTTGTTTTTTTGGTTTTCATTCAGATAAGTGGTTTTTTTCTCTACTATTTAATTTAATATGTTTAAAGTATTATTATTATTATTATTATTATTATTATTAATTTCATAAAAACTTTGTTGCATCCTGGAATATTCGCAGTTGTAGAGAAATATATAGTTTAACGTACGAAGATCCAACACACAAACAAATAAAAGAGAGGGTGTAGTGTTCATAAGATACTATAGAGTTTTTATGGAGAAACTGGGGAAAAAGCCACAAGGCCTGGCCTAGTTTGAACGAATATACTATTATTTGAAGACGATTACGAGGGGAGGGGGGGGGACCGTAGTCGGAGACGGAGGTCGAAAGAAACATAGTCGGTGAGAGACTGTGGTCAGAACGTTGTCTGGTGATGGAGGTCGGAAGGACCGTAGTAGGCAGTAGAGGCCGGAAGGACTGTAGTCAGTATGAGACAAGGGTCAAAAAGACCGTTGTTTGGCGATGGAGGTCGGAAGGACAGTAGTAGGTGACAGAGGTCGGAAGGATTGTAGTCGACAGGAAACAAGGGTCAGAAATATCGTTGTTTGGTGATGGAGGTCGGAATGACCGTAGTAGGCGACGGAGGTCGGAAGGACCGTAGTAGGCGACAGAGGTCAGAAGAACCATAGTCGGCATGAGACATGAGTCAGAAATATCATTTTCTGGTGATAGAGGTTGGAAGAACCGTAGTCGGCGGGCGACGAAGATTGGAAAAAAGATGATAAAAAAGATCATAGTCGACAGGAGATAGGGGTCAGAAATACTATTGTATGGCAATCGAGGTCAAAAGGTTCGTCGGAGTTGATAGAGGTCGGAAGGATTATAGTTGACAGGAGATATATATGGATCAAAAAAACCGTTGTTTGGTGATAGGTCGGAAGAATCGTAGTCGGCTCAGGAGGTCGAAAGGACTGTTGTCAAAGGACGATGGAGGTCGGAAGGACTGTAGTTGGCAGGTGACAGAGGTCGGAAAGATTGTAATCAGCAAACGATAGAGGTTGAAAATGTGAAACTCCTTGTAGTATAAGCAAATTTTATGCTTTGTATTTCTATTCCAGGATCTTCTCCTTGGTAAGCTTCAACTTGGCATTTGCTAATGAAAATTGCACTCGATACAACAAGGTTAGACTTCTGAAGTTTATTAAGGTTATTTTCAGATTTGTCATATACATTACACTAATGAAACACATTTATTAGTATATTTTCTCATATGTTTAAGATCTCTCATTTTTATTTCTTGATCAAATGAACTCTGCTTTATGGATTAAGCCATATTTTAATTTTGTATTTTTCTTTTAATATTTGGATTAGTGGGTCGTTGTCCTACGCATATATTAGCTACCTATTTGAGAACATTGAACATTGTGAAAAGAATTATATTCCCTGATCATTTTGTTTTGAAGGGCATCGATCAAACTTGTGTATGATTTACTATTAATATTTAATTGCACAGTCTTTACTTTATTTGTTTTGAATGTTTTGGGTTCTCTAATATTTCAATTTATGTGCAAAAAATTTAATTATAGATTAGACTAGCTCAACAGATTATTATTATTATTATTATTGATACGGCATCGCAAAATTATCTTGATCAGGCACGAATCTCGAGGCAAAACCTAGTTGGAAACTTCAAAAGATAATTTCGGGATCATGTCTCATTATGTTGTAAGTTTGAGTTAAACCGAGCTGTGACAAGACATGTTTGAATTAGCCACAACTAATTCATTTTGAGTAAATATGGTCCATTTAGGCCTTAAATGTGTTTGATTTTCGATGAATTTAGTATCATTAGAAACATTGTTATAACAATAATTTTAACTAAAAATTTCTATTATTTTTATAATGTCTTGCATTCAAAATAGTATTTTTTTTTCTTTTCAATATAGGTTTAAATTTATGTTAAGTTTTGGTATGCACACTTTGCATCAAATTTGTGGTTGATTTGGAAGAATTTTATTATCCCATCAAAATGTGATACAAATAAAAATTCAGCTCAAAATACATATTGCTTTCTTATTATTTTTTGAAATAATTTTTTAATATTTTTTTTTAACTAAACAATTTTTGTATAAAAAAACTGTTTTAAAAGGTAGTAAAAATGTTGTCTCAAATAAAATCTAAGGCTTCACTTGGGATAGCTTTCTTAATGCTTCTTAAAGCAGTTTTCTAGTACTAACAAGTTGCTTTAAGATGTAGCGAAAAAGCCATCCCAAACAAAATCGAAGACTTCCTATGAGAGCCAAGGGCAGAACCACTACCAGCTTAGGGGGGGCAATTGCCCTCCCTAAAAAAAAAAAAAAAATTTATATAAGAGAAAAAAAAAAATTATAGGAAAAAAAAAAAATTTTCCCCTGATGAGAGCTTTCTTATTTTGTTAAAACAACTTTCTAATAAAAAATTTTAATATGAAAATAATAAAATATGATTAAAAAGACAATGTTTTTAGAGCAGTCTTTGGTTGGTGTTGACTGCTGCAAAATGGACCGGGAGATCCAACGGCTAGAAGGTAGTCTTGAGATTTTGTTTGACTGACCTTCATGAAGTTCTAAGTTGGATCGTAATTTTGTCGGATATATTTTTTTTTTGATGCGACATTTTCTTACGTTTCTAAAAAATATTTAAATTTTTGCTCACGTTATTATTCTGGTGATAAATAAATAAGATAAAATAAAAAAAATTATATTAACATATCAGAATAATTTAATTTTTTATTTTTATTTAAATTAATACAATAAAATATTTTTCTATACAACATTAAATTCAAAATAATTTTATTAAATTTTAAATTCATTTTTATATATAATTAAATTTTAAAATAGCTATGGCGATTGGCGGATGTGGTTTCTTTGACTTTGTCGTCGCTCACACGTGAGGGAATACCGGTAGGAACTTGATGACTAGAAGTCACGTCAAGAGTGCTTCTGAGTGGCTTCCTATCATAAATTATTATTTTTATTTCAAATTTTATTTTATATTTAGTTAGTATTTCGCCTAATTTCTGTATTAATATCTAACTTAGTTTGATTGCACAGTTATTGAAGATCAAATGAAATTTATTATGATAATATTACTTCATCAATTATTATGAGTCAACATATTATTAAATCTGAATGAGATGCAGGCTAAGAGCTAGGTTATGAAATATGATAAGCTAAAACAGAAATAAAATAAAAGATATATAAGGCAAGTGTTCTAACATTCGATCAATCTATCATCTCAGTGTACAATATTAATATTTTCTGCAAGGGTTCTAAAATTTGATCAATCTAGCATATCTGTGTACAGTACTTACGTAAACCATATAAGACTTTACAAGTGCTACGTTTTGGAAAGTCTTTTTACTGCTTTCTAAAGCTGTTTCCTAATACAAAAATTCATATATTAGAAAGCAATAAAAAGTTGTCATAAACGAAGCTATGTATAGCATTTGTCAAAAGCTCATTGTGGAGGAAAAAAATGAATTAGAGAATTATATGATATTCATAACTTATTGTAAATGGGGAAGGATTAAGGCACGCAAGAGCCATCTTACTTTTTTTTTTTTTTTGACTTTTTGATCAGACGGCTCCTATAGCATCCAACTTCTGCTTGTACCCATTGCGCAAACAATAACTTGCTTAGCCATCATCACCAACATGGCTCTCCAAGTCATCCTTCTATACCATCCTAAGCCACCAACCACAATCTTCTATCTAATCATGGGGTCCACAAGCTAAAACCTTGTGAGTTCATCATTTCTATTTTCTACAAAAATAAAAATATTATATTATGGTATCTCCACATAATGTTGCTCGCCTTCACTCAATTACTCATCACCGTAACAAGATTATCAACACAGAACACCGTCAACCTCCAATTTCTAGTTCACGCTAGACCGTGACAGCAAGGTTAATATGAAGGGCGCGATAACCATTGAAATAAAAGTAATTTGGTGCTTGATGGTTATTAGATATAAGCTCTTTATTAAATTATTAATGTGTCTTATATCTATTAATTGCTAAAAATAAGCCTCTCTTAGAGATTTACTGTTTTAGGTCATAATTCAAGAACTATAAGAAGCATAGGGCTTTGGCTCACTCCCTCCCCCATTTACCTATCAGTTGGCATCATACCATTGCACAAATCCCTTCTCTCCTTTCTACGAAGAGCCATAGGCCCATAGGCACGCTAAAAAAATCTAATTAAATCATTTTAATGCAATTTTTTTACTGTTTTATGTGATTAATTATTGTTGCGTCATGGAGTATTCGCGGCGGTAGAGAAATATAAACTTTAATGTCTTAACATTGTACAAAGATCTAGCACACAATCAGATAAAAAGAGAGAGGGTTTAACATTTATGAGACACCAATATTTTTATGTGGAAACCCCATGAAAAAGGGGAAAAAATCACGAGGCCTAGCTCAGTTTGAATGAATCCACTAGTATTGCAATTGATTACAAATGAAGCCCTTGCTTGGGGGAAGACCATAACTTGATGTACATCTTATAGAGTACATTACATGATCTGAATACAAAGATTCACTATTGACGTGTTCATTTGGTCGGGAGGATTGCTCATCGGTGGACGATGTAAGTCGGAAGGACTGTAGTCGGTGGGCGACGCAAGTCAGAAGGATCGTAGTCGACGGGTGACGGAGGTCGGAAGAACTGTAGTCGGAGAGCGACGTAAGCCAGAAGGATCATAGTCGGCGGGCGACGGAGGTCGGAAGGACTGTAGTCGGTGGGCGACGTAAGTCAGGAGGAACGTAGTCGACGAGCGACAGAGGTCGGAAGGACTGTAGTCGGCGGACGACATAAGTCAGGAGGACCATTATCTGGCAACGGAGACCAGAAGGACGACGTCAATCGGCAGCAATGGAGAACTCCAGCGTCACTTAAGCAGAATTTCGGCATCGCTTGGGCAGAATTCCGACATCTGATAGATGTCCAGCGAAAGTCCGGCAACCGATAGAAGTCCGGTGTCGGGTAGAAACTTGACGATGAGCGGAGGTCCGGCGTCGGGTATAAATTTGCCATTAGTTGGGCGTCGGGCAGAATTCCGACAGAATTCCAACGTCACTTGGGGATCAGGCAGAATTCCAACACCACTTGGAAGTCGGGCAGAATTCCGGCGTCCCATGGAAGTCGGATAGAATTCTGGCAATGGTCGAGGAGGAGTTTTTCCCTTCTAATCTTCTCTTCTTCCTTCTCTTCTTCTCTTCTTGCTTCCGCCCCCCTCTCATGAGAAATGAGGGGTCTATTTATAGATATTCTAGAGTGACATGACTTGTAAATAGGTGAGAGATCAGGGGTAAATAGGGAGTGGTCGGATGGACGGCTGATATTGAATCCCTTGGTCATGCACCATTCATCAGACATTTGAAGATCTTAATGATGTCAGAATTCAGCTATCTTGGGATCATTAGATTCATCTCGTCGAGCCGCTCGATTTGACTATAAGAACGTCATATTTGGAAACCGTTTGGTAACTCAAATTATGGTTTGAACTTTCCAAATGCGCTTCGGGTGCTTGATTTGGACTCATTTGGGCTCGGATTGAGCCGATTTTGGTGTTGTTGAGTTCATATTTTTGAGGCGCTCAGTTTGAGTATAAGTTCGCTGAAATAGGAGCTCGGGTGAACCCAAATTTAATTTTTGAAGTTTCCAGCTTGATTTGCCTTGAGATTTGTGCCCGATCATGATAATTTTTTGATGACATATCAATTATATATTTGGGTTCATATGAAAGAACATTATAGACATTTTGTGGATGCAATGACGGTTTATATTTGATGCAATTTAAGATATTAAAACTTAATGTTTATATTAGTGTTCGTACTCAACGAAATTTTGCATGATCTCACGAAGGCCTTCTCCGATTTTATAGGAAGCAATGGCCATAAAAAGTTTATTTATAATAAAGCAATTTCAGAGTTTTTTCTTCCTCCATTTTCTGTATTTGACTTTCTTGTTTTATAATCTAATATAGGAAATTTATTTAATGGAAAATTTTATCTCAGTTTTAAAAAAGTTTGAGGCCTGTTTTTCTATTTTTTTACCAACAAATTCTAAAAAAAAAATTATTGGTTTTATTGATATTTATTTAATAAATAATTTGTATTCACATTTTTGCCAATTTATGCATACATGTATAAAAAGATAGTCAATTTTGAATTCATTTGGAAGTCCATGGCAAGCATCAACTGTGATATCAATGATGAGAGTTGGATTTGTAAGCGATTATTGACATTAACATTGCTAGTGACGTACCGCTTGCATAAACCTGGCTAGCAATGTTATACATTGGCCTTGTAGCAATGACACTCATTAATATTAACAATTATTTTCCTAAGTGGTGACTAGATGTATCAACATCATTGGATATAGTGTGGTTAGATGTTCTTATTAACAACACATGTAAGCATTGGTGGCAACAATATGTTATGTGTGAAATCTGATTGTGTTGATTAATCGGGTTATTCTATTGTCTATGACATCGAGTTTGTCGTACGTGCTTGCTGGGGGGATACTTTCCTTGCTTTGCATCCAAAAATTAATTTTCTCATATAATGCCCTAGCTAGAGTTGAGTACTCGAGCGCCCCGACGCTGCATACTCGAGCCCCTCGTATTATATACCCGAACGCCCCAGCGTTGTATTCCCGAGCACTTCAGCACCTGAAAAGATCTATATATATAGGAAAAGACTATATCAGCCCTTATAAGCAAGAATTAAAAGAATGAGGATAAGGATAAAAGCAAACTAGTTAATTAATTTAATTAACCGTGTAATTAAATTAATCAACTTAATTTTATTTAAACCACTTTACATCAGTCTCTGACCTCGAGTTTGTCGTACGTGCTTGCTGGGGGGGATACTTTCCCTGCTTTGTATCCCAAAAGTTATTTTTCTCATATAATGCCCTAGCTAGAGGTTAGTACTCGAGCGCCCCGGCGCTGCATACTCGAGCCCCTCGTATTATATACCCGAATGCCCCAGCGCTGTATTCCCGAGCACTTCAGTGGTGAACGACAGAAAGCATAGCGCCACAATGCTCTAGATTTAGAGCCACTACATTCTGCGATGCCACAATGATGTGTAATGCCGCAATGTTGCTGGTTTGAGTGCTGCAACATCATGATGTAGAGGCTTAAGCACCACAACGCTTTGAAGCGGACTAGACCATTTTCTTTCTTATTTTTCTGAAGGGTTGCTTATGTTAGAGTTATTAACTTGACTTTCTCTTTGTATTGTGTGTGGAAGAGTGAGAACAGTGCATGGGGGAAAAGAAGCAAGGAGAGAGTGAGAGAAGAGAGATGCATTTATTTCTCATAATTTTCATAGTAGATTTATTGATGTGATGTCGCTCCATGGTTTTTTTTTTTCCTATTTTGAAAATTTTCACATTAAATCCTAGTGTCATTTACTTTCAATTGCTTTTACTTTATTGTTTCTTTCTCTATGGTGTTTTATTCCTTCCATCACCCTAACACGATAAGCATTAGCATTGTGTTAGTGAAGGTCAACCTTTGTTACAACAGCTTGCATCTAAATTAGTAGCAATAACATGCATTAGAGTTAGTGATGAAAGCTTATGTTGGTCTTGGTGATGATGGCATTCATTCATGTTATTAGCCATGACAAGTGCTAGTGTTTGCAATGATGACGAGTGTCGAATTATATGGCAATGACCTGTCTTGATCTTGATCTTGATCTTGGTGGTGAGATGTGAATCGACCATGGTGGTTACAACGATGGTCATCATTTATGGCAACAACATGCATTGACATTCATGGAAAGGGCAAACATCAAACTTGGTGATGATGGCATGCATCAATCTTGGTAGCAATGATGTGCATCTAGTGTTGTTGGTTATGATATGCATAATTATTAATGGTGATAAATGCATCAATATTGCCAGGGAGAATAAATAACAACGTTGGTAATAATGAAAAATATGAAGTTAGTGTCACAGATAGATGCAATATTTGTGGAGATGACAAGTGCAACATTGTTGGCAATTATGAATGTTGACCTTATTGATAATTGCGGGTTTAAACATTAGTATCGACGTCTCCTTTGTTTACGATGGCTAATTATGGAGGGTGTTAGTCTTCGTGAAAAAACCAAGATGGGCCTTTATGCATGATGGCGGGCCTTAGATATTCATGAACAATGCTATGGATTTTCTACTTTGGGATCTTTTTTGAATGCTTGTAAGCATTGCCTACGTAGATTTTTGAAGAGATGATTCGACTCAAATAATTTGTATATATATATATATATATATATACTATTTTTTTTTCTAAAGGAATATTAATTATATTATTTTAAAATAGCTTTAAAAATATGACAGAACAATCATAGAATTCTTTATTTATACAATAGATATTACAATCATTATTTTATTGTAGAATGAAATATGAACTATGGGTGGGGAGGTATGGATTTATTTAATTTTTTTTTTCAGATAAATGTATCATAATTTTTTATTTATGAACTATATTCACAAAAAAATGAATTCAGTTTTTTTAAATTCACTCTGATAAAAGAGTGTAGCGAATGTCGTGACCTAATTTTTAATATTGAGGCATAAGTGGTCTGGCAATATCTAAACGAGTTGGGCCGTGGCTACTCTAAGCCCACTGGACTATTTTTTGACGTCAAACGACGTCCACATAAACAACATTAAAATGGATTCGAAAATTATTGAATTAATATTAATATTAATATTAAATACGTAATTTTAAGATTAGGGAAAATTTTTCTAGTATTATAGAGCTACAATCATTAACGAATTTTTGACAAATATTTTATGCTCTAAACTTATTAATATTTTTAAAATATCTAAAAAAATAACTCACAAAAATTAATTAAAATCAAAATATTTTTTTTTCTTACAAACCGAATGACCTTTTTTATCTAATAGTGGATAGTGTGAACAGAATAAAGATGACAGCAACAGCAACTCTCATATTCGATGTTTGTCACTATTAATGATTCAATCTGAATCATACAATTTTAACCTCCATTTCACCACTTGTTTACAACAAACTCTGCTATCATAATAATTTAGCTTTCCTCTCTTTATATATAAAAAGCTTGTACTGTTTCAAGATATATCTAATGGGTTATTCCTTCTTCCCTTAATTTGCCTTCGGTTCTCTGTAAATTTTTTTTTGGGGGACATTTAGGCCATTTAAGGCAAACTCACACACACAACGCAAACACAAAGACTCGAACCCAAGACCTCTTAGTTGGAAGCATAAGCTCTCAACCAACAGGCCAAGGTGAGCTGTGTGGTTCTCTGTAATTGCTTGATATGCAGATATGATGGTTGAATTCAGGAACAATAAGTTCATCAGCAACGTATGAGGTTGAATTCAGTCAATAGCAATCTACATAGACAGATCATATTCCCTGCAGGCTAAATTTCTAGACAAAGAATTCGTTTGGGATGACTTTTTTATTGTTTCTTAAGATGGAGTTTTAGTTAATAAATTAAAAAAAAAAATTTGTATTGAAACTCCGTTTTAAGAAAACAATAAAAAAGCTGTCCCAAACTAAGGCTTCGTTTGGGACGGCTTTTTTATTGCTTTCTAAAACGGAATTTTAGTTCAAAAAAAAAAATTGTAATAAAACTCCGTTTTAGAAAACAATAAAAAAGCCGTCCCAAACGAAGCCTAAGCCCTTAATGCTTCTTAAAACAATTTTTCAGCAAAAAAATTAAAATTTTTATGCTAAAAACTACTTTAAGAAGCAGTAAGAAAGTCGTCCCAAATGAGGCCTAAGACTTTATTTGAAATGGCTTTCTTACAACATCATAAAATAATCATAGAGAATAATATTTTAAAGTTGTTGTAGAAAGCAACTTCATAGTACAAAATTCCTTTAAAAGTAGCGGAAAAATAATGACATAAATTATTGTTGCAGTTTGAAAAGCAAAATAATACGAAAGTTTTCCCAAACGAAGCCTAAGTTAATGCTTATGCATATTTTTAATATTTTTGATCTAGTTGTTCCCAAATTGATACTATTCCATGAAAATGGTTATTTAGAACTTCATGGATAAATTATATGCCTCTCATACATTTCAAATTTAAGATATTTTAGGAGCGAAGTTTGTCCAATTTGAATGAATTCCAAACACACAACTTGAGTAAAAATAATATCAATGGGCCACCTCCCCTCATCAGTGCTGCTTGCTCCTAGCCGTCATCATCGTCAGCCATCTCCGATCATCTATTATTTCAAATGCGCTGTTATTTTAATTAATATCCCATTTCTTCAAATAAAAAAAAGCATACATTTATAGTGTACAAAACTAAATATCTTTAACTTTTTTTTAATACGGCGCTACTTTTTTATTTTTTGTTGTTGGATATTAATTCTCTATATGTGGATATTAGATTTTTGTAATCTTAGTAAGGAAAATAAACATTTATTGTTGATTATTAACTCTCTATCTATGAACACTTTATGGGAACTCTATCATGGAGAAATTCCCTGATATTAACCTTTATGCAGCTTTTGAATATCTAAATACCTTAGAAGTTATTTCTAATGGCTCCTGGTAGCTCCCATCTAATGTAGTGGATTGTGAAAAAATGGATCTTCTAGAAGGGATACAAAATCAAAGAATCAAATACAAGCTCAAAGTCTTCAAAAAAGTGCATTATTCTTCATCCCTACCTCCTTACATCAGATTCTATATAACAAAGAAAAAAAAATATTCTAGAAAGTCAAAAAAATAATGGAGGTATGTTATTCCTAGGGGCTTATTTAGCTGATGATGCACCACATTATTCTCTCCTTGCGTCGGAAAAGCTCGACTCTATCGAGATGGTAGTAATTAGCATGTCATCAGGAAAGAAGTAGACATAAAAATCATAACCAGATCCCTGGATCGAAGATTTTACGTTTTTGATGTATGTCTACAAGCTTATTTAGGCGAACACAAGCTAGACGCATACTCACAATATATAGTTATAACAGTAAGAGTAATGCCTTCCAAAATGATCTTTTAAAAAATGGATACTGGATGTTTTGATTGACCTGATTGGGCAAATACTGAGATCATAGGCAGGCCAGGCAATAATATCCCTCTCTGGCTTTGAATACGAAATGTATTTATTTATACTCTCAATTTTTCGAATCCAAACTAATGAGACGATGAATCAGAATCCCCAAATCCTTCAACATTTACAATTAATTTGACATTGTGGGATGGAAAATATGGGTGAGATTGCGAGAGGGTGGCGGTGGAGAGGGAACTTTTATTTGGTTCGGTGAACGTATGCTCCTCTACGTTCGGCCACCAACGTTTTAGCGCCACGTAGCACGAAGAAAAGTCGCCGACCCGACCCGCTGTTTTTTGGGTTCTAGCGCGTGCGTTTTTTTAATTCCTTGACGAGCCGAACAACATCCCATCACCTTTTGGATATATTTCAAATATCTAGCAAATACCGAGTTGTACCTAGTTTTTTCTAGCAATACCGAGCAAATACCTAGCTATACCGAGCAAATCCCTAGCAATACCGAGCAAATCCAGAGCAAATACTGAGTTGTACCGAGTTTTTTCTAGCAATACCGAGCAAATCCTTAGCAATACCGAGCAAATACTAAGTTGTACCGAGTTGTACCGAGTTTTTTTCTAGCAATACCGAGCAAATCCTTAGCAATACCGAGCAAATCCTGAGCAAATACTGAGTTGTACCGAGTTTTTTCTAGTTATACCGAGCAAATACCTAGCAATACCGAGCAAATCCGTAGCAATACCGAGCAAATCCGGAGCAAATACCGATCGAGTTGTACCGAGTTGTAGAAAAACTCGGTACAACTCGGTATTTGTATAGTTTTGGTCTTCACAGAACGGTATTTCTCGTTTTTGCAAAGCAATACCGAGCAAATACCGAGCAATACCGAGAAAAAAGCGAACGTAGCATTCCCGGGTTCCGCTCCGGGTCACGTCGTCGGGCCGCGCGGTAAAGAGTAAGAGCACGTGGCGACATGTTATTGGCGGCCGAACGTACCTCTACGTCAGGTCAGAGGACGTAATAATTGTTCGTCATATTGTAAAAATTAATAAAAAAAATATTTTGTTTTGTAAAGTGTTTATATGAAATCAAATATAACTTTTTGCTTTGTATGATTTAGGTTTCATTTTTTATGGCTTTTTTACTGCTTCTTAAAACAGTGTTTTAGTACAAAAATTAAAATTTTTGCATTAGAAAACTGCTTTAAGAAGCAATAAGAAAGCCGTCTCAAACAAAGCTTAAAAAAATCGTCTCAAACGAAACTTTAGTCTTACATCACAAGTATAGTTTATATAACTTTTTTACTTCTACTTATGATAGGAGCTCATATTGAGTAATGGAGCCATATGATAATAATACAAGTAATATTTAATTAACATAATTGATTTAAGAGATTTAATATATAACATTTATATTAATTGATTAAGTTTAACATTAATTTAATATTAAATAATTAACAAAAAATTTTGAACCGGTTTGCCGATTCCCAGTTGAACATGCCGAGTTCAAAAGTCAGTTTATAATGATTTTTTTATAAAATTAGCATAACCATAAAAATCTGTTTATAAATTATAATAGTATGTTTTTATAAAATAAGCATAGTAGAAACTGTGAAATCATTTTCCGGTTTCTTAAGAAATCTGAAAATTGATTTCGGATTTTCCCGTTTCTTTAGAAACCACTAAATTGAATTATTATTATTATTTTTATTTTAAGACGGTAGAAACCGGAATTGATTTTTCCGATTTCTTTGCTGTATTTTCTTTTTCTATTTCTTATACGTCAGCAAAAAAACTATTTTGATTGCGCACGGCTCTCGATGTAAAATCAAGTTGAAATTTTTGAAATTAAAATTAAGATCATCCAAACTCCAATTTTAGCAAACTTACAGTCAAACTAAACCTCTCATGAATACGAACCCAATGACACCAAATCCAACCCAATCCGAGCTCAAATGCATCCAAAACAAGGGTTAGAAGCGCTTTTCGAAGGTTCGAACGACAATTTGAATAACCAAATGATTTCTAAACATAACATGCTTATAATTGAATCGAGTGACTCGACGAGACAAATCCAACGAGCCCAAGATCACCAAATTCCGACATGACTAAGACATTTAAATGTCCATCAAACGGACCTTGATCAAGGGATTCAACATCGGTCATCCATCAAGCCACTCCCCATTTATCATTGATCTCTCACCTATTTACGGGTCATGCCACTCCAGAAAACTATAAATAGACCTCTCCTTTTTTTCTTGAAAAAGGGGCCCAAGCACAAAGAGAAGAAGAGAAGAAAAAAAATAAGAGAATGAAGAGAAGGAAAAAGCTACTCCTCAACCACCGCCTAAGTTCCATCGGACCATCGCTTGATGTCGTTGCTCTGTCGGACCACCACTTAAGGCCCTCACATTCGCCGGACCACCACTTGAGGCCTTCACCTCAGCCAGACCTCCACTTGAGGCCTTGAGCTCCGCCGGACCACCACTTAAGGCCTTGAGCTCCGCCGGATCACCACTTGAGGCCCTCACCTCTGCCGGACCACCACCTGAGGCCTAGACTTCTGCCTGACCACCACCTGAGGCCCGGACTTCCAAGTGACACTAGATTTGACACTAAACTTCAACCATACGATTAACATTTATAATCTGATCGCCCTCAAGGATGAGTCAGCCTACTGTACTCAATTCAAATTATAGTGGAATCTTTTCAACTGGGCTAGGCCCCGTGGTTTTTCCCTTTTCCAGGGTTTTCCACGTAAAAAAATCTTTTGTTTTTTGTGTGTGAATTCTAGTCCACAACAGTTTCTAAGAAATAGGAATTATTATTTTTAATTTTGCTTATTCTTAAATTTTAAGTCTCGTACGTTCATACCTGTTGCGTCCAGGAGTATTCGCGGCGGTAGAGAAATATAAAGTTTACCATCTTAGCGTTGTACAAAAATCCGGCACGCAATCAGATAAGAGAGAGGGTCTAGCATTTATGCGACACCAAGATTTTTACGTGGAAAACCCCTAAAAAGGGGAAAAAACCATGGGGCCTAGCCCAGTTTGAATGAATCCACTAGCATTGCAGTCGATTACAAGTGAGGCCCTTCCTTGGGAGAAGGCCTTAGCTTGATATACATTTTATAGAGTACATTACATGATGTGAATACAAAGAATCACTATTGACATGTTCGTTTGGTCGGGAGGATCGTAGTCGGCGGGTGACGGAGGTCGGAAGGCTTGTAGTCGGTGGGCGACGTAAGTCAGGAGGACCGTAGTCGGCTGGCGACGGAGGTCGGAAGGACTGTAGTCGGCGGGCGACGTAAGTCAGGAGGACCGTAGTCGGTGGGCAACAGAGGTCAGAAAGACTGTAGTCGGCGGGCGACATAAGTCAGGAGGACTGTAGTCGGCTAGTGACGGAGGTCGGAAGGACTGTAGTCGGCGGGCGACAGAGATTAGAAAGACTGTAGTCGGCGGGCGACATAAGTCAGGAGGACCGTAGTCGGCGGGCAACAGAGGTCGGAAAGACTGTAGTCTGACGACGAAGATCAGAAGGACAGCGTCAGGTAAAAGTCCAACAATGGAAAGAAATGTGCAACAGTGGAAAGAAATCCATCTTCGGCTGGTAGACGTCCTAGCGAAGTCCATAACGGTAGAGAGCCGTCAGTCGTGTCATAGAAACTTGTGCGAAGAGTGAAAGGTCCGACATCGAAGCTAGAAAGCCGCGTCTGTTGGTGAGAGCAAGAGAACTCCGGCTTCACTTGGCGGAAGTTTTCGAGCGCAAGAAGCGAACTCTGTTGCAAATGGTGAGAAGAATTCATATCACAGTGGAAGTTTGAAAATGAACTCCTAGCGCTTCAATACCCGAATATCACGCAAAAACCCGGCGTTTTGGGCGAAACTCGCGTCGAGTGAGAGAGGAAGTTCTCCTTCCCCCTTTTTCCTCTCTTCCTTCTTCTTCCTCTCTTCCTCCTCCCCCCCTCTCCCTTGTGAGAATGAGGGCTCTATTTTATTAGTTTCTGATGAGTGGCAGGCTTCTAATAAGGAGATCAGGGCGCGACAATGGAAGTGTTGATGGACGGCTGTTTCGAATCCTTGATCAACACGTTTCACTGCATTTGAAGCCTTAGTTCGGAATCGCGTCTTGGTTCTTTGATTTTGTCTCGATCGAGCGTTTCGATTCGAGTATAAGCTCGCCAAATACGGAGACCGTGTGGTAACTCAAATGTGTTTGACCTTCACACAGCGCTTTAGGTCCTATTTGGACTCATTTGGGCTCGGATTGGAGGTCAATTTGGTGTCTTTGGGTTCGTATTTTCCGAGAGCGCTCAGTTTGACTCTAAGTTTACTAACTCGCAATCAGTGCTCCCGCATTAATTTTGAAGTTCCAACTAGCTTTTGCCTCGAATCATGCCGATCAAGATAATTTTTGCATGACGTATCAAACTTATAAAAAAATTTAAAAATGCTCATTTCAAAAAAATTGCTATCAACAAATCCAGCCGTATCTTATATTTGATGTCTAGTTTTATCGGAGGCAAAGATTCATAACCCATTTCAGAACATCAAAAAAGCATATGTTTAATATATCTAAATATTAAAAATTAAATAAAATATATTAATAAATCATTTTGTGCCTCTAATCGCTCATGCTGGATAGTATTAAATAGCTGAATAAAACAGGTCGATCTCAAGATGTCAGTTAAATTCAATCAGAACCAATCCAGTCTGCAATAGAATCTCTTATATCTAGAAAATTCTTAATATATACTCATTTAATTAAAGATTAATAACATACCTTTATTTAGACATATTTATAGAACCAATTTAATCTCTTCTTCCTTTCCCAATTCTTTCTTCCTTCTTTCTTACTAATTCACCAATCCCCATATTTCCAACAAAAATAAATTGTAGGTTTTGTTTGGCACGGCTTTTTTGCTTCTAAAGAAGCTTTTTAATAATACAAATTTATATATTGTACTAAAAACTGTTTTAAGAAGTAGTAAGAAGAAACGCCATTCCCAAACGAGCCTTAGGAAAAAACTCAACATTTTCAAATTATTCTCAGCATATGAATAAAATTATATTACATAAATTAAACAGCGGCAAAAA
>NW_021318852.1:4007231-4035832 GCF_001605985.2 Dendrobium catenatum
AAAAAAAACATTGATTAAATGCAAAGTGTGGAAGACAATATTAGGTTTGAACTAGCCGTTATTGTTGGCCAAGTCAGTCTCTAAGATGATTGTGCTGTTTGGATTGGTCAATATCCTTTAATTGAAAGTTTGTCCGCTGGTTGGAGAAAAAAATTATATTATGACCTAATTTATGTTAGTAAAATTTAAAATTATATTGAGATTAATATAATTTATTGTTGTGTCATGGAATAATCGCGGCGGTAGAGAAATATATAGTTTAACATCTTAGCATTGTACGAAGATCCAGCACACAATCAGATAAGTGAGATGGTCTAGCATTTATGAGACACCAAGAATTTTTACGTGAAAAACCCCTGAAAAGGGGGAAAAACCATGGGGCCTAGCCCAGTTTGAATGAATCCACTAGTATTGCAGTCGATTACAAATGAGGCCCTTCCATGGGAGAAGGCCTTAGCTTGATGTACATTTTATAGAGTACATTACATGATATAAATATAAAGAATCACTATTGACATGTTCGTTTGGTCGGGAGGATCGTAGTCGGCGAGCGACGGAGGTCGGAAGGCTTGTAGTCGGTGGGCGATGTTAGTCAGGAGGACCGTAGTCGGCTGGCGACGGAGGTCGGAAGGACTGTAGTCAGCGGGCGACGTAAGTCAGGAGGACCATAGTCGGCAGGCGACAGAGGTCGGAAAGATTGTAGTCGGCGGGCGACATAAGTCAGGAGGACCGTAGTCGGCGGGCGACGGAGATCGAAAGAACTGTATTTGGCGGGCGACATAAGTTAGGAGGACCGTAGTCGGCGGGCTACGGAGGTCGGAAAGACTGTAGTCTGACGACGAAGATCAGAAGGACAGCGTCGGGTAGAAGTCCAACAATGGAAAGAAATCCATCTTCGCGTAGACGTCCAGCGAAGTCTGATAACCGGTAGAAGTCCGACGTCGAGTAGAAACTTGGCGAAGAGTGAAGGTTCAACGTCGGGTAGAAGTCCGACGTCTGTTGGTGGCAAAGGAGAACTCCGGCTTCACTTGGGCAGAGTTTTAGCGTCAGAAGGGAACTCTGTTATAAATTGGGAAGAATTTCAGCATCACGAGGAAGTTGGGAAGAATTCCTGCGTTCTCCCGAATATCACGCAGAATCCCGGCGTGTTCGGGCGGCAGGAAGAGCTCCGGCGGTGGTCGAGGAGGAGCTTCTTCCTTCTCCTCCTTCTTCTCTTCTTCTTCTCTCTCTTCCCTTTCTTCCCTTTGGTGTAGAATGAGGGCTCTATTTATAGTTTTTTTAGAGTGGCATAGCCCGTAAATAGGTGTGACATCAGGGGCGAATTGGGAGTGTTATGAATGGACGGCCGATATCGAATCCTTTGATCAAGCATCGTTCGTTGGGCATTTGAAGGCCTTAATGATGTCGGAATTTGGCGATCTTGGGCTTGTTGGATTCTTCTCGTCGAGCCGTTCAATTCGAGTATAAGCTCGTCAAAATTGGAGACCGTTTGGTAACTCAAATTTCTATTTGAACCTTCCAACAGCGCTTCGGGTCCTTGATTCGGACTTATTTGGTCTCGGATTGGGTTGATCTTGGTGTCGTTGGATTCATCTTTCCGAGACGCTCAGTTTGACTGTAGACTCGCTGAAATCAGAGTTCATATGCTCTCAAATTTAATTTTTGAAGTTTCTGAACTGATTTTTCCTCGAGATTCATGCCCAATCAAGATAATTTCAGTATGACGTATCATTTATGATATCTTATAAAGTTATATTGAGATTAATATAATCCATATTGTTGTCAAAAAAAAAAGGACTATAATTTGGTAAGTTTCATATAACAGTTATGCACGAAATACGATTGATGAGAGAAAACATGACTATAATCCATATCATTCTCAACTTTAATCAATTCATGCTTGGGATTTAGAAGGGTAACAGAGAAAACTCCATTAAGCTTAAGATTGAAAAAGAAGGTCCTAATCGAATCAAGTGAAGGCCTACAATCAGAGAATTTACCAACTTAAGCAAATTCAAAAGGAGCTGCTAATGCTAACATTTCCTCTTCGAAAATCCAAAGGGAAGGAAGCCCATGACATGTTGAGTTTTTAAGAGCATGAAAACCCTTCAAAGAAGAAGTTCCGGACAAAACCTCCAAAAACGAGCAAGAATGTAGCTTCTCATTTAGGAAATTCGGATCTTGCAACCGTGGAACCGCCATTCGGTCGACGAGGCGACAGAGGTGGAAACCATAGTGAGAGATCGAGAACCAAATGAGAAGAATAAGAGCAAGAAGAAATGGGAGAGATCACCTGAGAAAAACCAAACGGAGGAACCTAATCCTTCACCAGCAAACAGACAGGCGACACTAGGGCTACTTAGCTATTTTGGTTGTAAAAAGAAGTTTAATTCATAAAAAATTTTGGAAAATTTTGAGAAAATAGCAGTATTTAAAACATTGTCCAAAAAGGAGAAATTATAACATGCGATCACTTGACCGGACCATCCGGAGGCGAATCAAGATGCGTCGCATCACCTGGTACATAACACCGATACACAATAAAATGGTTACGTGGCGTGTCCTGATTTGCATCCAGACGGCGTCCGATAACCGCACGTAATAAGTTCTCACCAAAAAGATCCTTAATCTAACTACCTTTTGTAATATATATATATATATTTTTTATATATATATATATATATATATTTTTTTTTTTTTTTGGGGAAATATATATATATTTTTTAATTATAATGTCTTTTTAAAATAACATACAAAATGATTCTTATTACCATTTATCACTTAAATATATTTTTTACAAATTACAATGTAATAAATTTCATTATTTTAAAGTGTCAAATATCCATTTATGATCCCAAGACCTCAATTGTCATATGATCCTTTCCTTAAAAAATTACACAATTTTTTTTTGTCAAAATGAGCTTAACTTTCTAGAATTTTCGATGCACTAATTTAACGTAAATTTTAAAAAAATTTATGCCCAACCCGACGAAAAATCCGTATTTTTCTCCTTTACTGTGACTCGAAATCCCGTCAGGTCTCTTTCCTCCTACCAATTTTTCTACCCTTCAATTTTAACGACAGAAAAGTTGACCTTTTTTTATCTTCGAAAACTTATTCAATATCCGAAGACCTTTCAAACCCACTGGCTACAATCCAATATTTTCTTTCCTCCGAAGCTACATATAAGCCTATTCTTCCTCTAGTTCCTCATCCACCTATCCTCTTCTTTTTCCACTCCCCGCTGTTCTCTACCTATGCCGTCCTCAAATTCACCCCCCCTAGATCAACTCTTCGCGGCCGCCGGCACTTCTCTCAACGACATCCTGGAAGCCATCCCCACTCCTCCACCAGTTCCGGCGGCAGCTCCCGCTGACATCACCATCTCCGACTATCTCGACTCCCCTGAACCTTTCACCAGCGAGTTCAAAGTCGTTGACTCGCCCGTTTCGATGATCCGATCCGGCAGAAATACCCCGCCATCCTCGCCTTCCGATCTCCGACTCACTCTCAACATCCCCCGCCCCGCCGCCCCGAAAGTGGAGTGGATCGAACCATCCGGATCCGGACCCGATTGGATAGAAGGCCGGCGATACCGCGGCGTGCGGCAGCGGCCGTGGGGGAAGTTCGCGGCAGAGATCCGCGATTCCAAACGAAAGGGATCTAGAGTTTGGCTAGGCACGTTCGATACAGCGGTGGAGGCCGCGCGGGCTTATGACTGTGCCGCGTTCGAGATGAGAGGAAGCAAGGCGATTCTCAATTTTCCAAACGAGGTTCGAAGCTCGCCGGAGAAGAGAAAGAGGAAGGAGGAGGAGGAGCCGCAGATGCTGGCAGTGAAGATGCAGAGAACAGAAGAGGCACAGAGGAATCTTCCGGACGGTGAGGTTTTGACGCCGTCAAGTTGGACCGCCGTGTGGGAGAACGCAGACGTGAAGGGGCTGTTCAGCTTGCCGCCGTTATCGCCGATATCTCCGCACCCAACGCTAGGGTTTCCGCAGTTAATGGTGATTTGAATGGTAATGGCGGGTATTAATTCTAATTGGAAAACAATATTCTTGCATATAATAGCATGTTGAGCTGTAAATTATATGTGACGTCACTCAGTATTGTAGCTCTGTTTTTGTTCGTTCAGTGAGAGAGAAAATCCTTGGGTGTGTTTGTAAAATATTAAAAATATTGGACCTTTGTGAATTTAATCTTAAATTCCAACATCCCTAGAAGTTGAGTTGTTTATTTTGAGCTTTAGTAGAAACAGCAAAATATTTTTCTTTGTATAAGAGAAGTTTTGGGAAATAGTTACGAGTAATTTTGCATGACTCATTTATGTTTGCAGTAGAATTACACATTAAAAAGCAGATACATAGACTGGATCCAAATAATAATAATAAAAAAACAATAGGTGAACTTAATAAAAAGAGTTGGAGAAAATAATGATTTCTTAATATTTTCTTAAGGGGCTGTTTGATTGAAAGTTAAGTGAATGTAAATTATAGTAAATGCATTATTTTTAAAAAAATTTTATGCTTGGTTGAATGAAAAACAAATTTAAAGTAATTGAAAAGCAGTGTATTTCATTTTAACTCATTTTTTAGATAGAGCATTTTTATCAAATTTTGAGCGAGAACAGTATACCGTCCTCTCTAATTTCCTTGACAACTCTCTAGCTCAAAATTAATTTTGACCCGAAAGTTAGGTTTTTTTTTCCCTCAAATTATTTTGCATGTTAGTATACTCTCCTTATTTTTTAGCAATTTATATAAGTTATATAATTAAATAGTTATTTTTTTTATTTAAATGGGTTATTGCTAGGTCGGGTTCAAATTATTCGGGTTGCCAATGGGTCGGGTTCGGGTCCATCATTTTGACCCGTTTATTAAACAGATCGATTAATTTTGGGTCGAATTCGAACTCTACATGTTAACCCATTTTGACACCCCTAATGAATGACCAATGAGAGTTGTGATAGTTACCTATTAACCCATTTTGGTAGCTAGAGCGGAGGACTATATTTTCGACGAATATCCTTAGTAATTGTCCAATGATTTCATTATATATGGAACATTCAGGAGTCAATGGTGTGTTTGGAGCTCTACTAAGGTTTCTCCCCCGCGTGTGCTCCCAGTTTTTCTTCCTTGTCTGTGGCCTCGGACGTCGCCACACGGTTCAGGGTGGTTTTTTGCCTTTCACTTTTGTGCTTTCCTTGAGTTGTTCGTGCTTTCTCGGGCCTTGTCGATGGTCAATAAGCATTTAGTAGATCTCGATTTTCTGGATGACAAAACTTCTATTAGGTCTTTTTGTGATGCTTTATCTAGTAGCTCTTCCTCTTTTCCTGACCTGAAAATCAATACTCATTGTGGTTTTCCCTCAATGTGGATTTCATAGGCAAAAATTCTTGCGCTTGCTGCACTTTTTGATTTCGCTTTGGTTGAAAAATTTCCTACCCATCGACCCTCCCTTGAAGCTATTCACAAATTCTTTTTTCAAACTTAAGCTCATTGGTGATTTTTCGATAACTGTTCTTAATCCAAATAATGTGTTAATCAAGCTTGTGAACAATTTGGATTATTATCATGTCATTGCTCATTGCTCCTATTTTATCAATAATTGTTACATGAGGTTGATTAAGTGGCCATCTTTACTGGATTTTGATGTTGAGTCGCCTATTATTCTGATTTGGGTGTCTTTCCCAAATCTTTATCTCATCTTTTCTTGCCTAGGATTCTTCATGGCATTGGGTCCATTTTTGGCAGCCCCCTCAAAATTGATCATGCCACCTTCGCTGGTTCTAGACCTTCGGTTGCATGTGTGACAGTGGAATTAGATGTTTCCAAACATTTTTCAAATATGGTGTTGGTTAGTCCAGACAATTTGGGTTTTATCCAATATGTGGTTATGGAGGATTTGTTGTCGTATTACTATCACTATAAATCTTTGTGGCATTCCAAATTGTAATGCCATATCTTGTACCCGCAATTGGTTACACATACTGATGTTGGTGCTGAGTCTGTTAATGATGGTAGCAAAATACCCTTGATTGTTAATCATGCTGATCCCGTTTCTAATGACCATTTGCCTATTGGTGGGGAGGGGCTTTTAATTGTGCCCTCTACGGATGTTTTGCGTGATCCTTCTAAGTAAGTTGTTAATGTGATTGATGTGTCTTTGACTGTTGCCTTGCCGTTAGCTCAATCTTGTGGCAATAATGAGGATAAATTTGTGGCTTGTGAAGCTGATTCATGTGGTATTAATGAGGATGTTGTTGAGGTTTGTGTCCATAACATTTGCTTACTTAATTTGGCAGCTTGTCCTCACGTTCCTCCTGATTCTAATGTAGATGTTAATGATGATAAAACTGCACTTCCTGATGATTCTACTCCCCCCCCCCCCCAATCCATTGGAACCGTGCTTATGTATCTCTTGCAGATGGATTTTCAGCTTCTAATTATAGTATGGGTGCTGAATTAATTTGGTTACTCCTCTTTTTAGTGATTCTACCTAAGGGTGTTAATCCTAGGATAGAAAATCTTGGTTCACCTCTTGTTGAGGTTCATATTTTTGTTCTATCAAAGGATGCTTTGATTGCTCATTTAATTGGTAATACAAGGTATCCAAAAGTTAAGCATGGTGTCTAATTATATGATGATCATTCCTCAACTTCTAGGGAGAATTTTGATGAGAAAGCCTGACACCAAAGTGAGAACTTTGATCTTAGTATTCTTCAAATTGCTGACGTTGGTTTGTTTACCAAGAAAAATAAGCATAAACACAAGAAATCGAAGAAGAAATGATCACTCCATTTGGTTTGGGGTGGTTGTTGGTTTTATTTTTTCCTTTGCTATTGATTGCGGCATGATTTAGTGTTTTTTAATATGTTGAGTTGATAGTATATCTTCTGGCTTTTTTTTCTAGACAATGATGAAGAGGCTTCTGTGCGCTACCTCCTTCCCTTGCATGATGACAACCTTTGTGGTCTTTCCTCATTGCAGTTTTGGTGACTTTGGTTGAGTTTTGTGTTATGGTTTGTTTAGGCTCCATCTGTGTTGCCTCCAATGGAAGGTCCTTGCTTGGCCTGCGGTGGGTGTGCGAGGCCTCATACCTCAGTCTGGTGGGCACTCGTCCTTTTCCTGGCTTTATTTTCCTCATTTCCACCTTCTTCCCTTTGAGGTTATTTCTCTTATTGGTGGTTTTTCGGCTACTGTTGTTTACGTAGGTTCCTGATTGTATCCTCTTACATTTTTAACGAAGTTTTATTTTTGTTAAAAAAAAAAAAAACAAGTTGCCTGGGTAGCTGGAGATCACATAGAACACTTTTAGTTTTCATGAATTTATTTAGATATTAAAATTGAAAACATGCTTAGTAATTCAAGAGCATCTTCATTATGATAATACACAAATTTGCTAGCAGAAATACAAAATGAGAGAAGGAATATTATTGTAGCAAAAAATCGTCTTATTCTACCTTTTTAATTCTATCAAAAGGATTAGCTTCCATTTATAATGTTAAAAAAAACTAGCAAAATGATATTAACTGCACATGGAAAGGAAAAAAATACAGGTAAGAGTCATGATCCATCACAAAATGACAAAGATTATTATAAAAGCTCAATTAATGTGAGTCCCATTCAAAGTCTTTTAGATATAGAGAAGGATAGACCATACACGCAATGCAGATCGAGCGAATAAAATCGAAATTACGCCACCACTATATCACACCATATGGGTTGAAATTTCAACAAATATCATAAAATATAAAGGTTGAAATTTCTAAGAGGACAACAAGACAGCTGAGGTAAGGTTGTAAAGGTGATAAGTTATTTATTTATGTTCGCTTTATTAATTTATATGTTCATGAATATGAAATTTATTTGAAAATCTCATATAAATTATATAATATAATGCATGTTATTATGTACATATATATGTAAGTACATGTAATTTATATATAATATATAAATTAATAAGTATATCAACACATATAAATTATATACAAACATGCATATATTGGTACATGCCGGAATATTCGGGATAGTAGAGAGATATAAAGTTTTATATCTTAATTTTGTGCAAAGATTTATGTTTACTCGGAAAATAAAGAAGAATGAAATAACATAAGGTCTAGCTCAACTAAAATAATTTCACTAGTGTTTGTCGTTGATTACAAATGCATAATACCCTTCTTTAAGAGAATATATGGAGTAAAAAACATATTATATGGCTGAAGCTGGGAGAGCCCTGTGGTGGACATCCAACATAAATTATGATACTGTAGTTGAGAGTCAGTGTGCATTGATATTATTGACAATATAAATTGATGAAGTCAGCAATTGTTGGAGTATTCATCAATGACTGTAATCGGGTGACAGTAGTTAGACCATAGTGTTCAGTGATATAATTAGGCATGATTAACTAGCTTCAAGGTATCCCCTTATCTCCTATGTAGTTTTCACGTCAAGCCAATGGCTCACGTCCACTTTCTTTTTTCATCACAATAGGAAAAACTTTATAATTTGCCACAAGCTTGTGATATAAATATGGCATTTTCAAATAAATTATAGTTTGGCTTCTTTTGAGATAGCTTTCTGATTATTTTTCATAACAATTTTTTAGTACAATTTTTTTTTTAAATCAACAAATAAAGTGATAAAATTTTATCACAAAAGAAGCATTTATCTATCACTATCTTTGTCGTTGACATCCGTCGTCACCGCTCATTGCTGATCGCCACCACTGACTATACATTATATTAGGAGATCTATTTTATAAATGTTGAAATTAAAGAAAAGTATATATAATAATTATGAAGCCCGGTATGTAAATTCAATATTTCAAACCTTACTAAAAAATATTCAAAACTATCAAATATTCACTTTCGTTATCTTTGAGCTCATTTGCCAATTCGTCAAGTAATAGTGAAGGAAAAAGGATGGTCAAACTTTTACCCGTCACCAAGTCAAGGTCTTCCAACGAAGCCCTTCCGCTAACAGAATAGAAGCCCAATCATTATCCAAACTTTACACCACGTTTCTAAATGAAATGATTTCCATATCTTCAAAGGTCAAACTATTAGGTATTTAGGTTTGTTTTTTCCAAGGTCCAATCCTTTTTAATAATAGTCCATTTTTTATCTTATTTATATAACTATTTTATTTTTAATTTTTAGTTATATAATTATTTTTTAAATATGATGATATATATTATTTAGGGGTGTCAATTTTTGACGGGACCCGAAATCCAACCCGAAAAAATCCGGATTCGGTTCGACCCGTTTGTGAAACGGGTCGGGTTAAGGTTCAATAAACTGACACGTTTCAAAAAACGGGTCGGGTTCGGGGTGACCCGGCAACCCGAAATTGACCCGAAAATTCTTTGCCCGGGTCTGCTGCCTGCCCCACCCGAAGCATCGAGTGCCCTGCATCTCTGCCCAAAGCGTCAGCTGTCAACTGATCAAGCCCGCGAGAGTCCCGAAGCGGTTAGTCTCGCGCGTGCGCGGAGCGTGCCTGTGCGGTGCAAGTCCCGAACGGCCGAAACCCGAGCCAAGGACCGAACTGCCGAAGCACCATGTGACTCGCAGACGCCGTCGAGTTTGCGTCACTGGCTGCCTAGCTCAGCGTCTGTGTGCCAGCCTGCGCTCTGATGCAGTGCCGCTGACGCCTGAAGTCGGGACAGCCGGCGCATCGCCGCGGCGAGCCGCCTCACTCGGAATGGACGTAGCGACGGAGCTCGACGCGTTCCTTCATGTCGAATTGGAAAATCCGTGTCGGGTCGGGTTGACCCGAACCGAAGTCGCGGACCAAAATCGCCGTAACGGGTCGGTTCGGGTTGACCAGAATAGTGCCGGATCAGTTCCGGGTTTGACCCGAACCCGACCCATTGACCCGAATTGACACCCCTAATATTATTGATTCGTCATTTTATATATATATATAACACGTTTTTCGAGGTAACTCTAGAATCTCAAATTACTGAAAAATTAAAATAAAATCATCTTTGAATCAACTTCTAGAATATCACCGAGCTTATTTTAGATGTATTAGTTTGGAGTTTTGATTACCAACTAAGGCTTCATATGTGACGGTTTTCTTACTGTTTTTTAAAGCAGCTTTTTAATGATTAAAATTTAGTACAAAAATTAAAATTAGGAGAGAAAATAATCAATATAGCCTAAGATATTTTGGATTCTAAACTTACGTATGAATTCTATTAAAATTAAAATATCATAAAAATTTTTGCCAACAAATATTACAGTGCAAATAAAATAAATTTCATCTTCATTTTTTTCTATTGCTTTTTTGGATTGAAAATTAGGGGAGAAAATCATCAAAACTTTCTCCCCCTATGTATTATGTATGAATCCACCTTAATTAATATAGCTTACTGAAAATCCCTGGGGCCCTTAATACCATTTTTGTATATTAACATAAATTATTTTTTGAAAAAATTAAATAAAAAAAATGAACAAAGCGGAAGTCATATTTCAAAGTCATCAGCAATCAGTAACTGTTAATCGTGATTATGAATCATAATCAATCTTTTATCTTCTTATTTTCTTAAATCTATCTCTAATGATTTCAATCATATCGACTTTTAACCACCAAAAACAGTGGAAATTAGAGTCATGCCATTGAAATATGCTAAATATATGAATTCTTTACATAATTTAACAATCATTTACAATAATTGTTGGATATTCTTTGACATAAAGTATATTATTATTATTATTCTGAAGATGAGAAACAACTTATGTATTGTATATAATCTTAAATCATGAAAAACATATAAGAATATAATATAAATCCTGAAATATTCACGGTGGTAGAGAAATATAGAGTTTAGCGTCCTAGTTTTGTTTGAATATTCAACACACAAACAAATAAAAGAGATTGATGCATCAATAATAAAAGACTCTAAGAAATTTTTACGTGGAAAATCATGAAAAGAGGAAATACCACATGGTCTGACTAGTTAAAATTATTATACTAGTATTGATGGTTGATTACAAAAGATGCTCATCCTCGGAGGAGGGCTTTGGCTCAAAATAACAAATATACACCTTATATAACACAGTACATGATCGGAGAATGACATGACTGTTGCTTTTATGAGAATGTTGGCATATTCGTCTGTTTAGTAGGATTGTAGTCGGCAGAGAACATTTGATGATGATGAATTTTAACAATGGTTACGAGTATGAGAGTCAACCTTGGTGGTGCGATTGGCATCGAACTTATTGGGGACGAAGAATGCCAAAATTGTTATTAAGAAAGAACTTCTATGTTGGTGTCAATGATGAGCTTGCAAGAGTCTTAGTTGCAATGGTAGGCATAGACATTGTGACAATAGCGAGCATTGACATTGATGGCGATGATAAATGTCAACCTTAGCGATGATCATCGATAATGGGTGCTAGCTTGCAAGCATAAATGTGTAAAAGGCAAAATCTAGATATATTTATATATTTCTAGTGAGGAAGATTCCTTCATATTCAATTAAAAATTAAAATATTCCATTGAACAATTAGAGTTCACGCCCTTAATTATATAATATATTTTAGGCATCTTAATATACAATAGTATCAAAATTAAGTGATCTTGAACTTGTTAGATTCATATCATCAAGACATTTATTTTTAACATATGCATAAAATTAATATTTGAAACTGTTTGGTATCTTAAATATTATCACGAAGATTCTAACTATTCTTGCTAGTGCTTGACTAGATAAAGCTAGACTCGAATAAATACACTTTTATATCATGGAAACGTTCCTTTCAAGTAGAAAAAAAAAATTATGATATTTAATTTTAAGAAAATTGAGGATCATATTTATGAGAAAAATATTGTGTTTATACTTCATACAGGTAAATATGGGAGTCAATATTATATTTATGCCCTTAGAGCGAAGAAAGAAAGGCCTACTTTCTCCCATCTTCAAAATAGAAGAAAAAAAGAAAGGATAGATTAGGAAATTAAAAAAACCTATCTACCATTATACTCCACCAAAAAGATAGGAAAATGATATGATTAAACGATCTTTGACCTCTTTATATGGTTGCTTTTTGGTGCTAAATTTTATTAAGACATTGTCATCCACAGTTATTCAACCAGACTTTCAATGGCCAAATTATGGAATTTTTTTTTCCTTTTTTTTTTTTTTTAAAATAAAAGTAGCTGCTAAATTAATTTTTTTATTTTTTTTTATTTTGTCATTGATTTATCACAAAGCTCCGACTCCTTGGGTGAACAACTTCACATCGGTTCCGGTAACTCATGCTAATGCTTTTCCTATGTCTTTTTTTTCCTCCGAATCAAAAACTTTCCTTCAAAGTTGATGATCTTTCGGAAGGTATTTCTCTCTGGAATTTATCTCTTATCGGTTATTCTATCGGTCAAAGACCTTAATACGAAAGGCTTCTTTCTGCTATGAAAAATCTGTGGAAACTTAAGGGATCTCTCTCTCTTCTTTCTTTATCTGATGGTTTCTTTTTGTTAAAATTTAACAATATTGAAGACTATAATATGGTTTGGTTTGGTGGTCCTTGGTTTCTCCTCGGAAAACCATTTGTTCTTCAACAATGGTCCCCCAAATTTAAACCTAAGAGAGATGAATCTGCAGAAATTCCGATTTGGGTGAAGATTATGGATGTGCCTCTTGCCCTTTGGACTCCGTCGGGATTATCTAAAATAGCTAGTTTCATTAGCGAACCTATTACCGTGGATTCTCTCACTGCTAATAGAACTCGGCTAAATTTTGCTAGAATCTGTGTTCTTATTACTAAGGATTCTATTTTACCTGAAGAAATACCCATGGAAATAGATGGAGAAGACTTCAACCTGAAGGTTGTTTATGATTGGAAGCCGATTCCTTGAGAATCATGTGGATCTCTTATACATCCTGCTAACCTCTGCCCTTCTAAACCCATGGAAAAACAACATTTACCCACAAACAACCTTCAGATGGTAAGAGGGAGAAGTACTAGTAGACATCCTCGATATAAACCTCGTTCTGTATCCAAGCTTCCTCCTCTTCTTCCGACTCCTTCTCAGTTGGAACCCATCAACAATCAAGCTTCTTTCAATCCTATTGAAATCCCTATGAATAAAGATCCCACTGAAGAACAGTTTCATAATTCCCTTAAAAAAAAATAAAAATATCATGGAGACTGAACCCAATATTCCCAATCTGAATTTCCCTACTGAAGAGCTATCTTCATCTGATCAGAATATGAATAGCAATAATCAGTTAGCCACGGATATTCCTACTACTAATAAGTTTAACATCCTGAACTTGGATGTTCTTCATGAGCCTCAACAAGATACTGACACCGAAGTTGTTTCTTCCCAGAGAATTGGAAAGTCTTCAGATAAATCTCTAACGGATAAGATCCCTTCTCCTATACAGAAATCTCCTACTACATTTATACCTCCCCCTTCCCCTTCTAAAAAGCCTAACAAAGCCAAAAATGCCAAAAAAGCAAAACCCTCTACATCTAAATCCAAATGAATACTCCTTCCATAGCTTGTTGGAATGTGAGAGGATTTAACAAGGCGGATAAGATTCTTGCCTGTAAAAATCTTATCAGTTTGTACAAGCTAAAGATGTTTTGTGTGATTGAAGCTAAGATTCTTAAGTCTTCTTTGGATGATCCCTGGTTTGTTAATTCTCACAAGCTTTTTGATAATGAAAGTTACTGTCGTAACTTTGACGTCTCCTCTCCTGGCAGAATCTGGATTAAATGGGATCCTTCTTGTATTTCTTTTGATCCTATTATTATTAATTCTCAATTCATTCACGGGAAGATTTCCCTTAACTTTTCTACTTCCTTTTTCATTTCTATTATTTATGCTGCTAACTCCCATGAGGATAGGAAACCTCTTTGGGATCACATGCGTAATATGGCTAAGGATATTTCCCAACCCTGGATTCTCGCTGGGGATTTCAACTGCTGCAGGCAAGAGCAAGAAAAAATGGGTGGTTCTTCCTTGCTTCCTAGTAGGTATGGGGATTTCAATAACACTATTTTTGATTGTGAACTTACCGACTTAGCCTCGGTTGGCTTGTACTATATTTGGTTCAATCAGCAAAAAGAAAACCCCATTTTCTGTAAGCTTGATAGGGCCTTAATTAACACTGAGTGGTTGGAAATTTTTCCAAAATCCTTTTACAAAGTTGACCCTCCTCATTGCTCTGACCATTCACCGATCTTGATTCATCTTGACATTATTCATCATAAACCTCCCAGGTTTATGTTTAAAAATTACTGGTCTAGACATGAGGGTTTTAAAGAGGCTTTGTTAAATGCTTTTTTTTTGTTGTCCTCCCTCTAGTCCTATTGCCTCTCTTTATTCCAGTTTACAAAATCTAAAAAGGTTTATCAAAAAGGCTAACTGGAATTCCGATAGTTACATTGCAAAGGCCATTAATAATCTTAAGGATAAGCAACAGTACCTATTTCATGAAATAAATAAGCACCCATTGGATGACATGCTCATTTCCAATTTAAAAGACATCAATGATCAGCTTATAAATTATAATATCTCCTGGTCCTCTTGGTTAACTCAAAGAGCGAAAGTAAGGTGGTTTTCTGCTGGAGAGGAAGATTTGGGTTTTTTATATGCTAAGATCAAAAGCAGGAATAATTTCAATTTTATTAAGGCTTTAAACACTTCTGATGGTACCCTTACTGATCATAATGACATTGCTCAAGCTCTGATTAATCATTTTAGTAATTTGTTCAACAATCCGGCCCCTACTCATGCTAATACTTCTGTTATTCCTATTGGAGCCACCCTTTCTCAAGAGGCGGCTGATTTCCTGATTGAGCCTTTCTCTAATAAGGATATCACAGAGGTGGTGTTTTCTTTTCCCACAGGCTCCTCTCCTGGGCCCGATGGTTTTACTGCTGAATTTTACAAGGACAATTGGGAAGTGGTTGGGATCAAAGTTTGTAATGCTGTCAAGAATTATATGAAGTATAGCCACTTTCCCAAAGGGGTAAAAGCTACTGTTATCACTCTTATCCCCAAAAATTCTCATGCCAACAATATTTCTGACTATAGGCCGATTTCACTGTGTAATGTCTTTTATAAAATTATTGCTAAGCTTCTTGCTAACAGACTTAAGCATGTTTTACCTCACATTATTCATGAGAGCCAAGCTGGTTTTATTAAGAATAGGTCCTCTACGGACAACATTATTCTGGCAAATGAGATTTTGAAGGATTTTAACAATTCTAATTATGGTTTTTGTGTGAAGCTGGATATTCTTAAAGCCTTTGACTCCGTGTCCAGGGATTTTGTTATTAATCGTATGAGGAATAAAGGTTTTCCTGAGAAGTTTTTAAGCTGGATTAAAGGCTGTATTAACAATATCCAATTTTCTATTTGCTTAAATGGTTCTTTAGAAGGTTTTTTCAATTCCACTTCTGGGCTCAAACAAGGTTGCCCACTTTCTCCTCTTCTCTTTAGTATTGTGATGGATGGCCTTTCTAATATGCTTCATGACAATAATCATTATCACTTTAAGGGCATTCTTTCTAATGGTCATATGTATACACACCTACTTTATGCTGATGATGTTCTCATCTTTGGTAAGAATTCCACTATTAATGTGAATAATCTCAAGTTAATTCTTGAGGATTTTGGTAATGCATCTGCTCTTCACATAAATCTTCAAAAAAGCTATATTATTCTCCCTGCTCGGTCAAGGCATAATGATGTTATTGGCAACATTATGGGGATAAACAATTCTGCTCATTGCCTTAATTACCTTGGATTACCAATATCCACGAATAAGATTAATGCTTCTCACTTTCAACCTCTTATAAATAAAATTTCTAGTCTTCTGGATGGTTGGAAAGTGAAGTTCTTGTCTTTTGCGGGGAGAATTCAATTTCTCAAATTCTCTATTGCTAACTCTCTTGCTTATTGGATTAGGGGTAGCATTATACCCAAGAATACTTGCAAAATTATTGAGAGGTTATGCTCCAGATTTTTATTTCATGGTAATACTAAAGAGAAGAGATTGCAAACTATTGCCTGGTTTACTGTTTGCACTCCTAAAGCTAATGGTGGGCTTGGCTTACACTCTATAAAAGCTCTTTATTATAGTTTTACTTGCTCTCTTATTTGGAGGATTATGAATTATAATAGTGGCTTGGCTAACTGGTACAAAGAAAAATACTCTTCCCCTTGGAAATCCCCTTCGGTAGAGGCTTCTAAAATGTGGAAATTGATTTGTGAGGTGGCTGGTAACATCAAGCAAAATATTTCATTTAATATTACTGCTGACAACAACTTATCTTTTTATTGGGACCCTTGGTGCAATGGGAAGGCTATTGGCAATATCATTAATCCTCCTTCTAATAGTTTTATTCTGGTCAAAAATTTTATTTCTCTGAATACCTGGAATACTAACTCGGATATCCCCAGAATTGTGATGGAGGAAATTATTAATATTCATATTGGTAAGCAACTGGCTATGCTTTGGAATGGCTTACCAAAACCGAATCATCATTCTTATATGGCTAGTTATTACAGCAATCTGAATACTGTCTCATGGCACAAATTCATCTGGTTTAAAAAGCATGCTCTCAGATTTTCTGTTTATTCCTGGATGGCTTTGATGGAAAAACTTAAAACTTCTGATATTCTATTGAGAAGAAATTTAGATATTAATTCTTCCTGTTGTTTTTGCAAATATCACAATGAAAATCATAAGCACTTATTCTTTGAGTGTGATTACTCTTTTGCTGTAATTAAGCACTTACTTCCTCATACTAGCAATTTCTATATGAGACCTACTTTAATTCAATTATTGGAACACTTTGATCATATTCCAGATTATACTGCTAAAGAGAAAAATTTCATTTTCCTAGTTATCAACTCTCTTGTTTATTTTCTTTGGATCGAGAGGAACAATAGACGTTTTACTGGAAAATGGATTTCTCCTCAGACTTGCAGCCTTTCTATCAGAAAAGCTATTAAACTGAAAGTGTATAACTGGAAGAACTTTGACGAGTTACAAAGAAAATTTTCTAATTTACTTAACTGACTATTGTTTCTTTTTCTTTTGCATATTATGAACTCATCTGGGCAAACTTTTGTTGGAGGGATAAACGTTTTTCTGAATGGAGGCAAATACTGGAAGGAGGAATCTGAAGACTGCAGACTATGGGTTTTAGAGTGAGCCGCACTTCATTTGATTCTGGAACTGAAGACTTTGTAGGAGGAGCTGATGTTTTCTCCTTACTTCTTCTTCGATCCTATCTTTTGCCTCGTTTTTCTTGAGGAGCATTGGATCAGAAATTCCCTCCCTCTGTTTGGTTGGGACTGTTTGCAGCATATCGTCTGCTTTTTTACCATCCTTATTTTCTCTCAAATCATTGTTTCGTGTATTTTTATCTGGTTTTGTTTTCTACATTCTATATAGGTTATAGAATGTTGGTTGTAATTTTGGTTTCTTCTTTTTATTTCCTGCTTTTGTTTGTTTATTGTTGAACTCTGTTTTTATTTCTAATAAAATGGGCCATGCCCCAAAATTACCCCAAAAAAAAAAAAAATTAAAAGAATGTTTAAAAAGTCTAATTTGTGCCCCCACAAAAAAAATTTGTAGCTCCGCCACAGTAAATTAAATAACATTTTTTTCTTGCAAGTATTATGATGGTCCACCAAACATATTAGTAAAGGTCAATCCGATCCTGTTTTCATAATTAATGGAAGCTAATATTTGATTAGATTAGGAGCTTTCATAGTTAACGAAATAAGTGACCAAATATCAGTTTGAGTGTATGATAATGTTTGACAATTATCTTCACACTGCTGTCAAGAACCATTAAGTTCGTGTTTTTGAGATGGACACAGCAAAACTAATTCCTGAATTATATTGGTTGTCCTTTATTATCTTTTTCGAACTTAATTCAATCATGTATGAAGGGTCATGTAGGGGTGTCAATTTTTGACACGACCCGAACCCGATCAGGAAAAATCCGGGTTAGGGTCAACCCGGACGCGAAACGAGTCGAGTTCGGTTTCAACAAATCAACTCGTTTTAAAAATCAGGTCGGGTTCAGGTTGACCCAACAACTCGAAAATGACCCAAAATTGAAACGAAAACTCCTATTTGACTCGGTAAAACGAAAACTCCTATTTGACCCGAAAATCGAATATTGACCCGCTTTTTGACCCGAAAACTAACAATTTTAGGTCAATTTCGGGTCATTCGTGTCAGGTCGGGTTGCCCCGTACCTGAATCGGGTCGGATTCAGGTCCAGAAACCTGACCCGTTTTTAAAAACGGGTCGGGTTTGGATTGACCAACAGTTCCGGGTTCGACCCTAACCCGACCCATTGACCCGAATTGACACCCCTAGGGTCATGAGGTAGGAAAATTTAGGTTTTAGATATTTTCCATTTTACTATATTAGTGTGAAGTAAAGAATTGGGTAGGAATTAGTTAAAATACAGTATCATAACATATATTTTTGTTTAGTCCTTTAAAACTAGGCATATCTTTCCAATGAAAATAACCTTCCCTTTGTAAGCCTAAAAATTGAACTATAATTGTTCTTTCTTATCACATTCTTGTTTCATGCATGATTCAAATCCTAAATTGATACAATTGGTTCGAGTTTGAGATTAGCTAAAATCAGTTGAGTCAAGCTCTCGAGTTAGTTTTGCCTCAATCTCAACTCAACTTGTTTACACGTCTGTGCGTTTATATATGATACCGTTAAATAACGAAAAAGATAATGATTGAAACTTACAAAATGATTGTTATGATTAGGTGGATAGCCCTTAATGGTATTGGAGATAAGTGAAAAGAAATAGTTAATGTCTACATAATTAAATTAAATATCTAGCTTAATATATATTAATTGCACCTTTCACAATTACATAATTACATATATACCAACTGATTCATCATGCCAACCACTAGTCAGCTAACCACCATACTTAATAAAAACCTAGCACATTTGTGCTCAAATTCTCATGCATCTCAAATATATTAATTACTATCCATGATATGCAATTGGCAAATGTTTGAAGTCCTGGATTATATGCAAAATAATATAAAAACTTGTGACTAACAAAACGTAGGTATGCTAAGAGAAAATGAAAGCAAAATAAAGAAAAAAATAAAGAAAATTTTTAGAACAATATATTTCAAAGCATAAACTTAGTATGATCTTAAAAAGCAATTAAACTTAAAATTGCTACATTTGAAATTTCAAAGTTCTAGCCTACAAGTATTGCTCCAGTAACCTGGCTTTATTCTCATCCCACCATTCTCTTGCATTTAATTCGCCGAACCTCTCTTGGCTACAAAATTCAAAGATTAGAAATTAAATACTGCCGTGTTATAAACTGAGCGAAACATGAAATGTCATAAATTTGTAGTACTCTATCTTACCTAAGTTCAACACGAACTATCTCTTTTATATCATCTGACAATGAGCGTATAGTCACATAAACACCTGGTTCATCTTCAATTACCCATTTTATCAATTTACCCTTGACTCCTTTTAGACAGGTTGTTGAATTATGTATTACAGCAATAGTTTTGTCGTTGTTTGCTTCTATTGCAATGGATAGGTCATTTGAGTTTGTAGTAGCGCTTTGCTTTTGTAGTTGGATAGAATTAATATCATCCTAAAAACAAAACAGGTGCTAAGAGCAAATTTTGAAGTTAATGAAATATGAATATGAATAGAGTTGTCCTTTTTAAAGCTTTGTTCTAAAATAGTAAAGAAAAAACAAATATAGGCTTCATTTGAGACAGCTTTTTTATTGCTTTCAAAAACAACTTTCTAATAAAAAATTTCTTAAACTAAAAATTTTAATACTAAAAACTGCTTTAGAAAGTATTATGAAATAACCAACACTTTGAAGACTATAGAATTTAAATAACAATAGATTTTTAATGCTTTGCTTACCTCATCCTCATCAGACTGATATGGAGATGGTGGCAAACGAATGCTATACAACTCTATTAACTTGTCATAGTTATCACTCCACCACTTCTGAGCTTCCACGGTATTAAAGCTATCCTCACTGGTCATCCACATTTAGGTAGTAATTTTTTTAGTAAAAGCCTTTATTCCTCACATACTTTTGACATAAAATAGATAATGAGATGTTATAATACATAAATTAATGGAGTATTAAAAAAGATTTGGAAATGACATTGATAACATTTATAATACTATATTAAACATCCTCTTCATCATCATTAGTTTTATCTTAATAAAATTTTCTCTACTTTGTGAATTATTATTTTCAATTATTTTATTAAATATTATATTAAGTATTAAATATTTAAGAATATTTGTGCACATAAAAATTTTATCTTAAATCTATAACTTTTTTATCCTAACTCTTAGAATCTAATTTTATTTATTTATCTTATGAGTGTACGTATTTTAATAAACAAATTATTATCATATATTTGTCCTCCAAACTCATTTACTTCAATTATTATAGTATTTTTGTGACAATTAAAACTACTCTAAAATTTTATGGAGGATGAAACCACTAATTTTATCCCTCTAATTTATTTATTTTTCCTATATTTTTGTTTAATAAATAAGAAGGTATGTTCTTGAGGAAGCCATATTCTCCTATTAAAATAATCAATGAGAAGTCTCTAAAAATTTAAAATTAATCCATTTCGTAGCACAAACAATTTTGAAATTAAAGAAAAATTAAATTATAATTCTCACCTGAATCGAATTTTCTTAAGATAATTACTTCCATCAATTTGAGGCACTAATGTTATCAGTACCCCTTGCTCAGGTTCAGCCACCCATTCCTTCTCATCCCATGTTGCTACTTGTTTGGCTTTCTTCTTTGCTAATTCATCTGCATCAATCTCACTAGCCTTTCTCTCCCACCACCCTTTCGTTGTGTTCACCTTCAAAGACAAGCTCTTTACTTTATATGAAAGGAAAAATATCAAAGTAAGAAACAGTTCTTACAAACTTTTGTTGAGGAGAATACCTGGTTAGTGATCTCATTCATGTGTTTTTTGGTATTTGGACAGAAAAAGCAGGTTAACATTCTTCTTGCACCTTGATTTCTTCCTCTGTGTAGGCTAGAGAAATTAATGTCCCTATATTTTTAGAGATTATAAAAAATAATAATAACATTAATACAACTTACATCAAAGCAATTTTTAGATACATCAATATTTTAGCACTTAGTATGCACAAAAAAAAATCCAGGGTAAATCTATTGTAAATCATGCCTATATTTTTAGAGATTTCAGTTTGCATTTTTTGTCGTTCGAGTTTTGAAAGTATTAGCTCAAATCCGGTATAAATCTAGTATAAATCATACCTCTAAAAAGACGTAAAATCTGATCAATAAAGACAAATTCACACACACATTGTATATATAAGACTTGAACCAAAAATATTTTAGTTGATAGTTAAAATTCTCAACCAAATCATTAAGTTTTTGTTTGGGACGGCTTTTTCACTGTTTTTTTAAATGGTTTTATAGTAAAAAAATTTTACTTTTTTTATTAAAAAATTGTTTATAAAAGCATTAATTACACAACTCTCCTTGGCCTATTGGTTGAGAGCTTAGGCTTCCAATTAAAAGGTCCAAGGTTCGAGTCCATGTGTATGCGTTGTGTGTGTGAGTTTGCCTTAAATGGCCTAAATGTAAAAGACCTCTAAGAAATTTTACAGTGGAAAATCATGAAGAAGAGGAAATACCACATGGTCTGACTAGTTAAAATATTATGCTGAGTTTATTGATGGTGTGATTACAAAAGTGCTCATCCTCGAGGAGCGGGCTTTGGCTCAAAATAACAAATTATAGCACCTATATTAACAACAGTACATGAACTCGGAGAAGTGACATGACTGGTTGCTTTATGAGAATGTTGGCATATTCGTCTTTTAGTAGGATTAGTAGTTCCGGCATGAACATTTGATGAATGAATGAATTTTATACAATGGTTACTGAAGTATGAGGAGTCAAAACCTTGGTGGTGCGATTGGGTCACTGAACTTATTGGGGAGACGAAGATGCCTAAACACTTGTTTATTAAGAAAGAACTTCTATGTTGGTGCACATGGAGGCTTAGCCAAGAGTTTAGTTCAATGGTAGGTCATATGACATTGTGACAAATAGCGAGCATGAGCAAATTGATGGCAGATGATAAATGTCAATCTTAGCGATGTCATCGATAATGGGTGGCTAGGCTTGTCAAGCTAAATGTGTTAAAAGGCAAAGATCTAGATATAGTTTATATATTTCTAGTGCAGAAGATTCCTTCTATTCAATTAAAATTAAAATATTCCATTGAACAATTGAGTTCACACCTTAAATTATATAATATTATTTAGATCTAATATACAATAGTATCAAAATTAAGTGATGTCTTGACTTGTTTAGTATTCATATCCAATCAAACATTTAATTTTTTAACAACACACCTATGCATATAATTAATATTTTGCAACTGTTTTGGGTATCTTAAATATTATTCACGAAGATTCTAAACTATTTTGCTAGTGCATTAGACTAGATAAAGTCTAGGACCGAATTAATAACACTTTTATAATCATGTGAATACAGTTTCTTTTCAAGTGTAGAAAAAAAAATTATGATATTTAATTTTAAGAAATTAGGGATACATATATTATGAGAAAAATATTTGTGTTATTACTTCCTACAGGTAAATATATGGGAGTTTAAGTATTAATATTTATGCCCTTAGAGCGAAGAAAGAATAAGGCCTACTTCTCTCCCATCTTCAAAATAGTAGAATAAAAGAAAGATATGATTAAGGAAATTAAAAAAACCTATCCACATTTATACTCCCCAAAAAGAATTGGAAACAATGGTAATATTTATAAGACGATTTTGACCCTTTATATGGTTTCTTTGTTTTGTCTAAATTTTTAATTTAGAGACAGTTGTCAATCCGACGAGTTTATTCAAAGCCAGGACTTTCAATGGCCAAAGTATATTACATTTTTTGAGAGTTCCAATGCATTTCTTTCTTTGATTTCTATGGACATTTTTTTTCCTTTATTTATTTATTTATGTTTTGGCTTTCTATTTTGATTTTAAATTGTCCAATAATCCTCCCCCCTCCCCACACACCACCAAAAAAAAAAAGAGAGGAAAAATAACAATATAATTTTGTTTAATTTTTTTATTATAATATTAGTTTTTTATTAAAAAGAATTATAGTTAATCAAATTGATTCTATTTCATTGCATCATATTTTGTTAATCCTGTATTTTTAAAAATAATTACTATTTTTATCTAAATTTATATGGGAGATAAATTACGGACCAACATGATAAAAAAATTAAAGAAGTTTAAAGTCTAATTTTGTGCCTCAACTAAAAAATTGTGAACTCCGCCACTAGGTACGATTAAGCATTTTTCTTTTGCAAGCTATTATGAATGGTCCACAAACAGTTATTAGTAAGGTCAATCGATCCTGTTTCTATTATGGAAGCCTAATGATTTGATTAGTATTTAGGAAGTTTCATGAGTGTTAAGCGAAATAAGTGACAAAATATAGTTTGAGTGTATGATAGATGTTTTGACAATTAATCTCATCACTGCCTCGTCAGACCATAAGTTCGTGTTTTTTGAGATGGACACACAAACTAATTCCTGAATTATATTGGTTTCCTTATATCTTTTTTCGAACTTAGAATTCACCATGTATGATAGGGTCCATTAGGGGTGTTCAATTTTTTGACACGACCGAACCGATCAGGAAAGATCCGGTTATGGCTCAGAACGCTCGCGAGAACAGTCGAGTTCGGGTTTCAAAAATCCAAACCTCGTTTTTAAAAATCATGGTAGGTTCAAGGTTGAAGCCAACACATCGAAAATTGACCAAATTGAACGAAAATCCTATTTGACTCGGAAAAACAAATGGCTATTTGACATCCATTTTTAATCGAATATATGACGACTGGATTTGACTCGATGACCGAATACTAACAATTTGCTAGGTCATTTTCGGGTCATTCTTGTCGGGTCGTGGGTTGCCCGTAACCTGAATCGGTCGGATTCAGGTCCAGAAACCCTGAACCGTTTTTAAAAAACAGGTCGGAGTTTGGTATTGACAATCTCCAATGTTCGGATTCGTACCCTACTCCGACCCGTGTGAACCCGAATTGACACCCACCTAGGGTTCATAGAGGTATGGGAAAAATTTAGGTTTTAGATATTTTTTTACCATTTTACTACTATATTTAGTGTGAAGTTAAAGAATTGGGTAGGATTAGTTAATTATTAAGTATCATAACTAGATATTGTTCGTTCTGTCTTTAAAACTAGGCATATCTGTTCCTATGAAAAAGACCTTTCCCTTTGTAAGCTAAAAGTTTGAATGATAATTGTTTTCTTTTAACTATTATACCATTCAGTCCAACAACACAAAAAACCAAAACAGATATGCATAATTGTTCTTCTATATGTTCATGCATGTTCAAATCCTAATTGATACAAATTGGTTCGGTTTGAGATTAGCTTTAAAATCAGTTGAAGTCAAGGCTCTCGGAGTTAGGTTTTGTCAATTCAACTCACTATTTACACGTCTGCTGCGTTTATATATTGAACCGTTAAATAACAAAAAAGATAATGTTGAAACTTACAAAATTGATTGTTATGATTAAGATGGATAGCCCTTAATGGTATTTGGATGGTAGTGAAAAGAATAGATTAATCATCTTACATATATTAAATATAATTACTTAAATAATATTAATTGGCACCTTTTCACAATTATATTTACATAGTATACCAACTTGATTCATCATGCCAACACTAGTCGTCTAACCACATACTTTATAAAAACTAGCACTTTCTGCACAAATTCTCACTGCATCTCAATATATTAATTACTATCCATGATATGCAATTGGGCAAATGTTCTGAAGTCACTGGATTATATGACATAAATACTATAAAACTGTGTGACTAACAAAACGTAGGAGCTAAGAGAAAATGAAAGCAAAATAAAGAACAAATAATAGAAGAAGAATTTTAGAACATATATAATTTCAAAGCATAAACTTTAGTATGATCTTAATAAAGTATTAAACTTAAAATTGCTACATTTGAAATTTCAAGTTCTGAGCCGTACAAGTATTGCTCATAACCTGGCTTATTCTCATCCATTTCCATTCTCTGCATTTAATTCGCCCGACCTCCTTGGCTACAAAATTCAAAGATTAAGAAAATTAAATAACTCGTGTATAGACTGAAGCGAAACACGAAAATGTATAAATTTGTAGGCACCTCGTACTTATAAGTTCACACGAACTATCTCTTTATATCATTGGTAAGCTGGGCGTATAGTCACAGTAAAACCATCTGGTTCATCTTCAATTAACCCATTTTATCAATTGTCCTTGGACTCCTTTTATAGAACAGGTTGGTTGTTGATATTGTATTACAGAGCAATGTTTTGTCGTTTGTTTGGCCTTCTATTGGCAATGGAAAATTCTGTTTTGAAATTTGGTAGTAGCTCTTTGCTTGTGTCGTTGATAGAATTAATATCATCCTTAGAACAAACATATGTCCTTAGAGTAAATTTTAAAAGTTAATGAAATATTGATATAAAAATATAGTCGTATCCTTTTTTAACTTGTTGAGAAAGTATCAAAGAAAAAATCAAATATAGCTCTCGTTTGAGACAATCTTTTTTATTGCTGTTCAAAAAGCAACTTTATAATTAAAAATTTTTAACTTAAATTTTAATACTAAAAACTGCTTTAGTAAAGAGTATATGAAATAAACTTAGTCTTAAAAATTTACAACAACACTTTTGAAGACTATAGAATTAAAATAACAATAGGTTTTAATGCTTTGCTTACTCTCATCCTCATAGACTGGATATGAGATGTGGCAAACGAATGCTATACAACTCTATTAACTTGTATTAGTTATCGAACTTTCCACACTTTTTGAGCTTCCACGGTAATTAAAGCTATCCTCATGGTCATCTCACATTTAGGATCGTAATTTTTTAGTAAAGCCTTTTCATGCGTACAGTAACTTTTGACATAAAATCAGATAATGAGACTGTTATATGATGACATAAATTAATGGAGTATAAAAAGATTTGAAATGACATTGTATGAATTTTATATACTATATTAAACATCCTCTTCATCATCATTAGTTTGTATCTTAATAAATAGTTTTTCTACTTTGTGAATAATTATTTCAATTTTTTATTAATATTTAATTAAGTATCTAAATTATTAAGAATATTTGGCAATAAAATATTTTATCTTAAATTATACTTTTTTTAATCCTAACATTTAGAATCTAATTTTATTTATTATATCTTATGAGTGTGCGGTATTTTAATAAACAAATTAATTATCTATTATTTGCCTCTGCAAACTCTTTACTTCATTCTTATAGTATTTTTTTGTGACAATTAAACTACTCTCTAAAATTTTATGGAGGATGAAACACCTAATTTTATCCTCTTAATTTTTTATTTTTCACGTTATTTTGTTTAATAAATAAGCAAGGTATGTTCTTGAGGAAGCCAATATTCTCCCTATTAAAATAATCAATAAAGTTCTCTAAAAATTTAAAATTAAATTCCATTTTCGTACTACAAACAATTTTGTGAAATTAAAAAAATAAATTGATAAGTATCTCACCCTGAATCGAATTTTCTTAAGATAATTACTTCCATCAATTTGAAGCAACTAATGTTTATCAGTAAATCCCACTTGCTCAGGTTCAGCCACCGCCATTCCTCCTCATTCCCATGTTTTATTTGTTTGGCTTTCTTCTTCTGGCTAATTCATCTGCACAATAGTCCCTAGCCTTTCTCTCCCAGCCGATGCCCTTTCGTTGTGTTCACCTTCAAAAGACAAGCTCTTTATTTATATGAAAGGAATAAAGTGAAGTTAGAGAAATAGTTTTTACAAACTTTTGTTGAGGAGGATATCTTGGTTAGTGTCTCATATCATGTTCTTTTTTGGTATTTGGACCGAGAAGCAGGTTAACATTCTTCTTCGCACCGTTGATTTCTTCCTCTGTGTAGGCTAGAGAAATTAATGTCCCTATATTTTTAGGATTAATAAAAAAGAAAAATAAATTATAAGAACATAAGCATTTAGATTGTCAATATTTAAAGACTTATAATGCAAAAAAGCAAAATCAGTGTGTTATCTTAATTTGTAAATCCATGCTAATTTATTTAGAACAATTTCTATTTGGCATTCTATAGTTTACTGGCCGCCACAAAAAAATCGGCAGAATCTTTTAGTATAATGCCTATATTAGATTCAGATTTTTGTCTTCGACTTGAAGTAATTAGCTAAATCGGTATACATCTAGTATAAAATCATAACCTCCTATAAAAAGACGTAAAATCTGATCAAGTAAAGACAATTCACACACAACATGTATATATATTAGACTTGAACCAAAAATATTTAGTTGATAGTAAAATTCTCAACAGTATCATTAATTTTCTCTGTTGGGACGGCTTTTTTCACTTGTTTTTTAAATTGGTTTTACTAGTAATAAAAATTTTTACTTTTTTTTATTAAAAAAATGTTTATAAAGCATATTAAGCTTGATTTTTATTTGGAACAGCTTTCTTATTGCTTCTTAAAAAAAAAAGCAATAAGCCTAAGAGAGCCGGGTAAATATCTATTATTTCAAGCTATATATTCGGTGGTGAGGCATCTCCAATGGAACTCTAATGCTTGAAGCCGTCTCCTCCGAGCTCCAGCGAAGGTGAAACTTCCGCTATTCATGCGTGGTGAAACAGTAGGACACACAATATTGGCGTTGACTTATGTTCATCTCAATCGCTATTTTTCTCGGTCTATGACGAACTGACCAAGAAGCGTGCGAAGAAAAAATAAAAAGATCGCTTACCTCTTCTCAAAAATGGAGTTCCAATTTGGAGATGAATCACTGCATTTTTAAGTTTCACGGTATTTTGGGTGAAAAATACGAGGATCTTCCGTTGGACGATAGGGTATGATCATTTGAGAATATGGAGGAGAGCCGTTGTGTTCAGGTCATAGAAGCCGCAAAAGGCTGGCGAGGCACAGGATGCGCAAACAATTTTAAGGGAGAGTTTAAAAGGCAATAATTCTTTGAAATAAACTTTATTATAATGCTCATTTTCCTATATCGGCTCATTTTGGTCACGTGAGAGTGATTTTCCAAAATCCGACAACATATTTCAGATTTTGGCGCTCTTACTAATAATTATGTCCACCCTTTTTCATTATTATTTTAATTTATTACTTACTATCTTATTGTTAATTGACAAAAAAAGATATTTTTTAAAAGGATAAAATTTTTATTATAAGGATGGTATAACGAAAAATTTTGAAGGGCTTATATGCGCCCAATATATGAGGAACACATTGCTTGAATGAATTGTATTGTTGGCGGTCCATTAAGCCGACCCTAGTTTCATTACTTATTAATTCGTTTTTTATTTTTATAAATTTTTAAATTATATGAAAAAGAATAGAAAATTTATAATATTTTTACTTTAATTGGTTTTTAAAAATACATTATATATTCAACAGTAATTATAACTTTACGAAAGATAATATTTTTTAAAATTTTG
>NW_021318852.1:4035932-4042425 GCF_001605985.2 Dendrobium catenatum
AATTCAAATTAAATTATAACTTACGAAATAAATTTTAAAAAAATTTTATATTAACTTATTATTTATAAAACAAGTAAGAATTTTTTAATACATTAAAATATTTTGAATTTTAAGTCTTTTGGTTATTGCTACCATCATGATACAATAAGGGATTATAAGCTAAGATTTTCTTCACAAAATTTCTGAAAATCCAGTCTTCACAAAATTCAACGCCACAACTTTTCCTTGACTATTTTTTTTCAACCTCAAAGTAGAGGGTGACAATAAATTTTAATTCAAAAAGTCGCATCATTTTCAATTCTCAAGCAAGAATTCTTTCTATTCCGAAAACAAAAATCTTACTTAAACTAATCTACAGATTATTATTCCAATACAAATCTAAAAGAAAGACTTGTTAACCTTAACATTCAGTACTTGCAATTGATGTTAAACAAAACTAAATAAAAAGATTGTTAGTTCAAGAAATAGTTACGATAAATTATTAGGTACGGAGTACGGATGGGGGAACCGTCCGCACATTAGTATAAAATCGCGCTCGGTACCACTCGGTACTACTGGGTACCGCTTGGTACCTTGTGTCTGTGCGGACGGTTCTCACCCCGTCCGCACTCCGCACCTAATAAAATTTCAATAGTTACACCATTGCTTTGAAGTGCCCTAAAATCTCAATCAAACCAATAAGATAAAATTACCTTGTGAATCTTACAGGGGAGGAATCACCACGCTCAAGAGCTTGGCAACCATCATGAGAGAGAGAGAGAGAGAGAGAGAGAGAGAGAGAGAGAGAGAGAGAGAGAGAGGTGGAGAGGGGGTGAACGGGAAAGCTATTACCTTATAAGTTGTTTTTGGAATGAAGAATAAGAAGTGGTAACGGTAACATAGCATAAGAGATCCGTTTTTTTTTTTAATAGAGTTAAGAAGTCAATTATACCGTATAAGTTGTTTTTGAAATTAATAATAAGGGATTTACATACATGCCATTGAATTTTCATATATTTATAATATCTAATTATTTTATAGTTAACTATATTTAGATATATTTAACATTCAAATTAACAAAAAAATAAATGAATGATCAAATATGATTTCTAATACAATATTTAAAATTAAATTAATTTTCATTTGAACTCCAATTTCAACAAATTTATAGTAAAAAATGAATATTTTTATAAGCTAAATCTAACATACCAAAAGTGTCCAAATGAGCTCAAATCAAGAACTTAAAATATAGTTGAAAACTTCCTATAATATTTGAGAAATAAAAAATCTCTTAATTTTACAAATGTTTATTAAGTATAATGACTTTCTATAGTTTTTTTAATCGCTCTATTTTTTTTTGACATGGCGTGGTCCGGATTGTTAACCATTATATTCATATAGATTTGATATATCATCATAAAATTAGCTTGATCGGGCGCGAATCTCGAGGCAAAAATCAAATTGGAGAGTTCAAAAATTAAATCTAGGATCACCTGAACTCCGATTTCAGCAAACTTATAGTCAAACTGAGCGTCTCGGAAATACAAACCCAACGGCACCAAATTCGACTCAATCCGAGCCCAAAAAGAGTCCAAATCAAGGACCCGAAGCGCTGTTGAAAAGTTCGTACCACAAATTGTGTTACCAAATAGTCTCCGAACTTCATGAGCTTATAGTCGAATCGAGCGGCTCGACGAGACGAATCCAACGAGCCCAAGATCGCCAAATTCCAAAGTCATTAAGACCTTTAAATATTTCATAAACGGTCCAAGATCGAAGGATTAAATATCAGTCGTTCATCTGAATCACTCCATATTTGCCCCTGATCTCTCATCTATTTACGGGTAATGCCACTCCAGAAAATCTATAAATAGACCTCTCATTTCTCTTTAGAGGGGACCGAAGCAAAAAAGAGAAAAAGGAAGAAGAAAGAAGCTCCTCCTCGACCACCGCCGGACTTCCGCCGGACCACCACTTAACGTTGTTGCTTCACCGGACCTCCACTTGAGGCCCTCGCCTCCGCCAGACCACCGCCTGACGTCGTTGCTCCACTGGACCACCACTTAAGGCCCTGTAGGCCACCACTTGAGGCCCTGTGCTCCACCAAGCCACCACTTAAGGCCATGTGCTCCACCAGGCCACCACTTGAAGCCCTCAACTCCGCCGGACCACCGCCTGACGTTGTTGCTCCGCCGGAACACAACTTAAAGCCTTGTGCTCCACCAAGCCATCACTTGAGGCCCTGGGCTCCACCAGGCCACCACTTGAATCCCTCACCTCCGCCGGACCACCGCCTGACGTCGTTGCTCCGTCGGACAACTACTTAAAGCCATGGGCTCCACCAGGCCACCACTTGAGGCCCGCACCTCCGCCGGACCACCGCTTAATGTCGTTGCTTCGCCGGACCACCACTTGAGGCCATCACCTCTGTCGGACCACCGCTTGACATCGTTGCTTCGTCGGACCACCACTTGAGGCCCATCCGTCAGACCATGACCTGACGTCGTTGCTTCGCCAGACCACCACTTGAGGCCCTCACCTCCGCCGGACCACCGCCTGACGTCGATGCTCCGCTAGACCACCACTTAAGGCCCTATAGGCCACCACTTGAGGCCATGTGCTCCACCAGGCCACTACTTGAAGCCCTCACCTCCGCCAGACCACCGCCTAATGTCGTTGCTCCACCGGATCACCACTTGAGGCTTGAACTTCTGTCGGACCATCACGTGAGGCCCAAACTTCTATTAGGACACTACTTGATGCCTAGAGTGACACCCTACTACAATTGTCTGTTGGACCCCTGTCCAAGACCAAGCAACGGTCCTCCGACCTCCATCTCCTACTACGGTCCTTCCGACCTATATTGCCAGACAACGATCTTTCTGACCCCGGTCTCCTGCCAACTACGGCCTTTCGGACCTCTGTTTCCTGCCAACTATGGTCTTTTGAACCTCTATCTTCCTGCCGACTACGGCCCTTCCAATCTCCATCATCTACTATAACCTCCATCACCAGACAACGGTCTGTCTGACCCCAGTCTCCTGCCAACTATGATCTTTCCGACCTCTATCCCATCGACTATGATCCTGCCAACCAAATAAACATGTATATGTAACTCCCACCATGTAATGTGCTCTATATGATATATATTTGTGACATCAAACCAAGGCCTTCTCCTAAGGAAGGGCCTCATTTGTAATTGATTGCAAATACTAGTTGATTCATTCAAACTAGGCGAGGCCCCATGGTTTTTTCCCCTTTTTAGGGGTTTCCACGTAAAAACTCTAATGTCTCTTATGAATGCTACACCCTCTATCTAATATGCTTGTGTGTTGGATCTTCGTACAATGCTAAGATGTTAAAGTTCATATTTCTCTACCGCCGCAAATACTTCAGAACACAACAAGAATTAATTTTATTTGATTCTTTTAATATGTGAAATGACTTGTCTAAGTGATTAGGGAGGTTGTGGAGTTGAAGACAACACTTAATCTCATGAGACAATGCACCTAGAGCTTGCTAAAATGCTGCTGAAAGTAAAGGACAACAAAAACAACTGATGTAGAGCGGAGGGGGCCATGCAAAAAATTGGGGACTTTGATTTGAGGAATTAAAGACTTTCCCACATATGAATTTGAATTAATGAAAGGTTTTGGATTAAATCCTAATCAAATGAGCATGATTTGAGGAGACTTCCTTAAATAGGTTTCCTCATTTAAGAATAAAAATTCAAATTCAAATTGAAGAGAGTATGAATTTAAATAGCTTCCAAAATTAAAGGGAGCTAAATTAGGAAGGGGTTTTATTAGGAGCAATAGTGGAGAAGAATTAATGAGAGGAGAGAGGTAGGGAAGATTTTAAATGATTTACTAAATAAGACCAATTAAATCAAAAGAGATTTATTACTCATATCTCTTTCAATTTAATAGATCTTTAAATTGCAGCAAAATAGGGAGTAATTTGAATTTCTAATTAAATGGGAAAAGGGCTGAAGGTTTGAATAAGAGCAATTAGGGAGTAATTAAATATGATTAAGCAATAGATCTTTAAATTGCAGCCTACATTGAAATCTTGCTTGTATTTCGCTGTTTATTTATTATGATAACTGGCATAAATACTTTACAGGACTTCTTTCTATAAGAACTCCATTAATCACACAATCTTGTTGTTTATGGCTCCATGATTGGAGGCTGGAGTTAAGCCTTCGTAATTATAATTAAATTTTCTTAATTAAATATATAATTATAGGATTAAAGAATAACACTAAATTAGTCAAAAAATCTTAGAAATAAATGGACAATTAAGAAATTTTAGAAAAATACTTTCATGTCATATATTTAAACAGCTCACCTTAGTATGTTACAATTTTATTGAAAATATATATGAGTAAGATCGGCTCATGAGTTGGTTTTAGTTCAGCTTGATAAATGGTTTGTGATCGAGCCCAACGAGTTAACAATCAAGCTTGAGCTAGCTAACCTCGCCTCTCCTCAACTCGCTAGTGAGCTTGCAATCTAACTAGTTTAAAATTATAAATATAAAATACATTTAAAATATATTATAAATCAAATCTCATATTATCATATCAAGTGATTATTTATTATTTATCTTATATTTTTTTAAAAAAATTATAATTTTATTATCATTTTATCTTTTTATAATTGATTAATCTTGCTCAAGCTAAAGTTAGGAGTAATTTTCATTTAAAACTCTAATTATAATCATTTAAAAATAAATTTAGTCTTAAATTTAACTTGAATAGGCTGATATTAAGATTTTCTTCTCTACATTCTTCATAAGCTTAATATATTATTTTCTTAATTAAGCACTCCCAATTAACACAAAGCCACAAATTAAAGTATCTACCCAATAAAAAGAAAATATTCCATGAAAAGCTTAAAGATTATCAAAATTCAACTATACCACCTATCCCCAAACCGAAAACCCATATTCATGTCTTGGTCATGCCCATAAAACCCGCCGACCGGAGCTGGTGTCAAATATAACCCATTTAAAACTCTAATTATAATCATTTAAAAATAAATTTAGTATTAAATTTATCTTATTAAAATTTAACTAGAATAGGCTGATATTAAGATTTTCTTCTCTACATTCATCATAAGCTTAATATATTATTTTCTTAATTAAGCACTCCCAATTAACACAAAGCCGCCAATAGTCAATTTTTCTTGTCGGGAGAGCTCGTAGGGTTTGGTGGCGGCGGGAGTTTTCCCCGTCCCAGCGGGGGCTTGGCTCTCTGGATTTCGCTCGCTTGGGGGAAGTTTTCCTTTTTGAAAAGCCAAAAGATTATCAAAATTCAACTATACCACCTATCCTCAAACCGAAAACCCATATTCATGTCATGGCCATGCCCATAAAACCCGCCAACCGGAGCCGGTGTCAAATATAACCCATTATACCCACCTCCATAGCCCAACCGTGGCGGAACGCCGTCCCTTGCCACCTTCGTATCCATGCAAAGAATGTCGAGCTCCTCGCCCCTGTTTGCAACGCCCCTTTGCAACTCCTCGAGCCGCTTCTGGAAGCTCTCTAGCTCCTCTACACCCATTTCATGCACCTCCATGTAGCACGGCAGACCCGACACGCCCCGTTGGTGTTCGCTCCAGAAAAATTATCTTAATTTTAAAAAAGATGCGAACCCCGTCCTCACGAACTTATGGGTTCTCTTTAATTTTTCTAGAGGTAGATTGAATTTAACAATTAAACAGATTTCCCCTGAGAATAATATCAGGGTTTATTTAGATCTGGGTTCTACTTCCTATGAGCGCAAGCCCTCATAGTTAATTACCCCTCCTAATGCATTAGAAGAGCACTCTCGATTAAGGATGAAATATATTTAGCTTTGTACAAGAAGTGTGAGAATGTGCAATAGATATTTAAATTTAGTTATGGGGTATGAAGGTACACCCGATCAAGATCCCATGGTTCCATCATCCCGGGCATACCGTGGGTTCAGTCTACCAACACTAACAACCATTGGTTGTAGTGTCCAAGGAATCTGATTAGCAGTCATGGGTTGCCTCCTCTCAGGGATCCCGAATAGACTGAAGTGGAGATGTGTGAATTTTAATTTAGTTTAGTTTAGTTTGGATTATGGTTTATGGCTTCCTTAGAAGTTGCCCGTTCATTTATTTAGTTTGGGGCTTACGGCTCCAATTAGGAGTTGCCCGTTAATTAGTTGCCCGTATGATTTGATTTGGATAGGGGCTTATGACTTTCATTTGAAAGTGGCCCTGATAGTGGGACTTACGACCTCTATTAGGGGTGGCCCATTAATTTGTTTGAGTTTTAGGTTTAGGTTCGTTCACTTAGAATTTCCCTAACATACGGGTCTTACTGCTTCACTTAGAAGTATCCCTAATAACGGGTCTTACAACTTAGCCCTATAGGTTAAGATGCCCAATTAAGGATTTGATTTTTGGTTTTAGGGTCAATTGTTTAGAAGTTTCCTAACAAGCGGGTCTTACTGCTTTGCTTAGAAGTAGCCCGAAAT
>NW_021318852.1:4042593-4126655 GCF_001605985.2 Dendrobium catenatum
ATCATGCAAATATTTATATAATCAAATAACAATAATTTTAGAAGAAACAATAATTTATTTAAATAACAAAAATTTTAGAAGAAATCATTTTAAAATAATCATGCAAATATTTATATAATCAAATAACAAATATCATAAAAAGCCAAAAGTTTATCAAAATTCAACTATACCACCTATCACCAAACTGAAAAACCCATATTCATGTCTTGGTCGTGCCCATAGAACCAGCCGACCGGAGCCGGTGTTAAATATAATCCATTATACCCACCCAAATACCAACCTCCATAGCCCAGTTGTGGCGGAACGCCTCCCCTTGCCACCTTCGTATCTATGCAGAGAATCTCGAGCTCCTCGCGCCTGTTCGTAACGCCCCTTCGCAACTCCTCGAGCCGCTTCTGGAAGCTCTCTAGATCCTCTACACACATTTCATGCACCTCCACGTCGCACGACAAACCCGACCTGCCCCGCTGGGCCGCAACCCCAGCCTCCAACTTCGCCCTCATTCTCCTCGCCTCCTCCAACTTCTCCGTCAACCCTGCATGTAACTTCTAAATAATTAGGTTGATTTATTTGTTAATTAAACCACTTGAATTTTTAAAGATCTTGTACTTTACTAATATTTTATTTGAAACATGTTATAATTTTTATTTGATCGTAATTTTTTCATTATTTTTAAGAAATTTATGCGTTAAAAAAATGCTTTCTACTATAGCTTTTTTAAAAACTGTTTTGTCATAATAATTTTATAATAATCTTTATAAAAATATTCTAATAACAAATTTTCTAAATATAAAAATAAGTATATTGAAAAAATTTGACACAAATCTAAATCTACTTTTTTTTTTAAGAAAATTAGTAAGTGGACTAAGTCCTGAACACAAACCGTACTCACCTGCATGCTCTTGGTTTAGTTGAAGCAATTTTTGACCTTCAACGAACATCCCACACAATGGCCCCACCACTTCGCCACCGCTGCCGCTGCATCCGCCGCCGAGGAATCGTTTCGTTATATAGTCAAGCGAAGGGTGGCCGAACGAGAAAGGCTTACCTGCCGGTGAGAACACCACTATACCAATCTCCGCCCCACATAGAATAGAAAGCTCTGTAGCCTTCTTGAACACAGCCGCCCGTCGATTCGAAAAACAAACTTGTCTAGCCTCCTCATTCTCTATACTCTTTATAGCAATCTTTTGCCTTCCTATACTATGCCTCTTCTTCCTCGCCATCATCATCTAAAAATAAAATAAAATAATCCTGAGCTAATAATATTAATTTAAGTTTCATTTGGGATAACTTTTTCATAATTTTTATTTTACCATTCCTCTTTCATTCTCTTCTTCCTCGCCATCATCATCTAAAAATAAAATAAAATAATCCTGAGCTAATAATATTAATTTAAGTTTCATTTGGGATAACTTTTTCATAATTTTTATTTTACCATTCCTCTTTCATTACTTTAAAAAAAAAAATCTTCCTACTAAGAAGATACTTTTTACCATAATTTTAAAAAATTATTTTCTCTTTAACAATTTACAAAACACAAAGAAAGTCGTCTCAAATGAAAGATGAATGATTTCATGTGGACACCAGACCGGAAGCTCCTTGTCCGGTTTGTCTTTATGAAGGTGTGCTTTTACTGTTCGAAGATACAAAACCGAATGAATGGAGAGTTGTCATTGTTCATGCCACAATGGCTTTCTGTGAAAGGAAACTGACGCCGGGTGTGTTTATATGCTGCCTTTTATGAATTTATACTAGCAGAGGCATTCTAGTCGTCACAATAATAATTTCTTTCTATAATGAAAACAAATTATTACTATTATAAGCACACAAATAAATTATTACTATTAAACATAGTACACAACAAGCATATTATGTTTTAGATAAGTATATTTTTATGTAATTTAATAAAAATATATTTTTGGCTTAAAACATAAACAGATAAAGTAGGAAATTATTTTAGGAGTTAAAACATTTGGAAAGTACAACAACAAAGTGAAGCCTTTAAAAAAAATATGCAACATATTGCTCAAATCTAAGACATACTAGCAACTCCCAAAGCGGCGCCAACTTGCAACAAATAAAAAATGGAGAGAGAGAGAGAGAGAGAGAGAGCAAATGAAAGTCATGCAAGGAGATCCCAAAGTCACAACAACCACAAGAACCGCAACAAAGAAAAAAGGTAAAAAGGTGAATAACATAATTGCATCAACTGCAACATACAACTAATCAATGGTTCGCATTTGCCTATAACCAATAGATAATGCCAACAATAAGTATCACATCATGTATGGATAGTGAAACAATAATTACAAATTATTCAAACCCATAATTCTCAGTAAACCAACAACCAGCAAAGATAAGTATGTGAAACCACAATATCTCCTCCTCTTCTCCGCTCTCGCCCTTGCGCTGCTCGGGCGATTTTAGGGTTTCGTCTTTCCAGCCTTCTTCGTGCGCTTTCGGAGGGATTTTTGAGCGAGGTTTTGTGTTTTTCTTTGCTGCTGGTGCTTTTTTGCCAGTTTGGCCCTTCGGGACCCCTTGCAATGGCCGGATCTTCCTCCGCATCGCCTTGGGGGAACATCTCGTCCCAAGCTCAAGATGCTAACAAAGGCTTTTTCAATCCTAACTCAGAGACTCCTTCCCCTACTAAATCGCGCTCTTTTAAAGGTGTTAGCTGGATCTTCAAGTGATATCTTACCTTCTCTGACCCAATCTACCTTCAATGGTGTGCCGGCTGTTTTGATCTCCGATGATGATGTCTTAAAGCTTGCTTCGCCTTTTCGTTTTACCTTGGTCGGTAAGTTTGGCTTGCATAGGCCAAACCTTGATGCGATTCGTGCTTTTTTCGGTAATCTTAAACTGTCTAGTTTTTACTCTGTTGGTCTCTTAGTTTCTAAACATGTTGCTATTCAGTTGTCGAATGATTTGGATTATAGCTGTCTTTTTGCTCGTAGATTGTATTTTATTTTGAACTGTCAAATGAGGATTTTAAAGTGGACTCCATTTTTTGATGTTAAAGAAGAATCGCCTATTGTGCCGATATGGATTTCTTTCCCCAATCTCAGACTTCAGTTTTTCAATCACAAAATGTGTATGCTCTGGGTTCTAATTTTGGACGTCCGTTGCAGACTGATCAAGCGACTGCCTCTAGAACTAGACCTTATGTTGCTGGGATTTTAGTTGAGGTTGATATTACTATGAAGCATGCCAAGGAAGTTTGGGTTGGCTCTAAAAAAATTGGGTATTTACAAAAGGTTGAATTTGAAAAGGTTCCTGATTTCTGTAACCATTGTATAGTTCCCGGGCATGCTGTTTCGGATTGTTTTAAGTTACACCCGGAATTGAAGAAGGGTACCAACAACTCCAATGGCATGGGGGGCCTTCTGTTATAGTAAACAAAAACTTATTTACCTCGGATAATGATGCTCATGATGGAAATATTCCCATTGTTGAGAAGGCTGGTGACCTTCCTATTAATTCGCCGGATGATGTTGTTTTGATTGAAAATTCCCCTGCCTCACCTGAGAAAGTTTTAATAAGTGAGGAACCTAGGGAGGAAAGTGAGAAAATGTGATGCCCCAAGATCTAACTTGGAAAGAATGTTAATCAAATTTTTCAAACAATTTACCAGAGTTATCTAAAACCTTCAATTAAGCAGTCTATCAAACATCTATAAAATTTAAAACATCGATATACAAGTCGATTCGTATCTCAAAAGTCATGTACAGTACTCAGGAACTACACTATAATCACCAGTACTAAAATCTATCCTGAGTACAAAAGAATCAAAATCAATCAAAAGACAAAAACCTGAAGATCTGGATCAATTCCTATCTTCTGCTCCCTTGCCCTGACCTGAAAATATCAACCACAAAAAAAAAAAAAAACGGGAAAGCTCCTTTACCGGATACTCCTAGCTCGACAAGGGCTCAAGCTAATCCTAAAAGTTCTAATGATTAATATGATTATTTGGAATATTAGGGGTATTGGGGGGCTGATTCTAAAACTCGGGTTAGGAACCTTTGTCGTATTCATAACATTAATATGTTGGTGCTTTTGGAACCTTTTATTAGTTCTGATAAAGTTGCGTCTGTGACCAAACGGTTGGGTTTTGATAATTGCTTTACTAATTGTTCTAATAAGATTTGGATTATGTGGAAAAACCAAGTTAGTATTTCGATTATTTTAGACTTTCATCAAGTTGTCCATACTCAAATCTCGTATGCTAATTTTAATTTTAATGCTTCCTTTGTGTATGCTCTTTGTACTAGAATGGGTCGCGCCCCTCTTTGGGAGCAATTAGTTGATTTTGCTCTGAATTCGAATGGTCCTTGGTGTGTGGGAGATGATTTCAATGTTATCTCCAATGCTAATGAAAGGGTTGGGGGTAACCCTCCTAATCATAATGCTATGGATGATTTTAATCTAATGATTGCTAACTGTAATTTATTTGACATTGGTTTTTTGAGCAGTGCTTTTACTTGGAATAGAGCTTCTATGTGGTAAAGAATTGATAGGATCCATTTTAATAATGAGTGGGTTAGCAGTTTTAATATGACTACTGTTCAGCATTTAAGTAGAACATTATCTGATCACTCCCGCTCCTTATGAATGTTTCTCAAAGTAAATTAAAGGCTTCTAATTCCTTTAGGTTTCAAAATATATGGATTACTCATGATGATTTCCTTAATGTTGTTTCTACTAATGGGACAGCTAATGTTTTTCCTAATAATAATATTAATGGCATGGCCAGGTTATGGGCTAAGCTTAGCAGGCTTAAACAGATGTTGAGATGGTGGAATAAGCATATCTTTAAAAGCATTTTTAATAATATCAAAAATGCTGAGAAGGATGTGGTGGAGTTGGACAAAATTCTATTTGATAATCCATCTACTGTTAATTTGTCCAATTTGGATAATGCTAAACTTCATCTTTTTCATTTACAGAATCAAGAAGAGATGTTCTGGAAACAAAAGGCTGCTTTCAAAATGAATTTAGAGGGGACTGCGTTTTTTCATGCTCTTGTTAACAAAAATAGGATTAAAAATCATATTCATATAATGGTGGATACTCATGGTAATATTATTGATACTGAGGAGTTTATTACTTCCTCTGGTGTTGATTATTTTAAAGATATTTTTAACTGCACTAAAGTTACTAGTCCGATTGTTAATGCTAATGTTGTTCCCAAGCTGGTTGGGGATGATGACAATCTAATGCTTACTCAACCCCCTCCGGAGGATGAAATTTGGAATATTATTAAAGAGATGAATGAGAATTCGGTAGCTGGGCCTGATGGGTTTACTACCAAATTTTTTGTTCATGCTTGGGAGGTTATTAAAAATGATGTTGTGCATGTTGTCCATGACTTTTTTAAAGGTAATGCTTATCCTAAGTTTTTTGCGTTTACTAATATTATTCTTATCCCGAAAAAAGATAATCCTACTTATTGGAATGATTTTAAACCTATTAGTTTGTGCACTTTTTTCAACAAGTTAGTGGCTAAAATTATTGCTTCTAGATTATCTCTCATTTTACCTAGGATTATTTCTATCAACCAAACTGGCTTTGTAAAAGGTTGAAGTATATTTGATAATATTTTATTGGCTCAAGAGATAGTGAATGATCTTAATGTTAAAGGTAATGGTGGCAACATTATTTTTAAACTTGACATCACTAAGGCCTATGACAACCTGCAGTGGGATTATCTTTACAAAATTTTACATCTGTTTGGTTTCAATCGGAATTTCATTAAACTTATCAAAAATAGTATTAAAACTTTTTTTTTCTGTTATCATTAATGGTAAGAATCATGGTTTTTTTTCTTTCAAGCATGGGCTGAGACAAGGGGATCCTTTATCGCCTTCTCTGTTTATTATTGCTATGGAATATCTGTCCAGAAGTATTGAGAAGCTTTATAGAATTTATCCTATGCTTAATTTTTTGAATGTAGGTGGTTTTCCTGTTACTCATCTTAGTTTTGTCGATGACTTTATTATTTTTGCGAATGCTTCTGTTGCGGATCTATGTCTTATGATTTTGATGATAGCAAACATTCTTTGTTCTCTACAACTGCCTTATGTACTGACATATCAGGTTCACACGATCGGACTGCAATTTGGAATCAGCTCAAGATTGGGTAGACTAGGTCTAAGTCAGTTTGTAATCTCTTTGATTTCTGTGGTGATTTTGATTTGAGTTTTAACTTTGGTTTTTAAGTTATCCAATTCACCTCTCTCTTTGTTAGCCTTGGGCCAATTCATAAGGGCTAACATCTCTAACGAACTTTCAACTTCTATTAGAAATGTTAAAATTATTGTTGAATTTCTTACCTCTTTCCAGAATATTAGTGGCCTCTCTATTAGTAGGGAGAAGAGCAATTTTATTACTGGTATTAATGTGAATAGAAACATAAATAGTAGGATCAAAAATGTTTGTGGTTTCAATCAGACTTTGCTTCCTATTAAGTATCTTGGCACTCCTTTATTTAAAGGTAGAAAGAAGCTTTTTTGTTTGAAAATATTTTTACTATCTTTAAAAAAAAGTTACTTAATTGGTCTTCGAATCTTCTTTCTTTTGGGGGTAGATTGATTTTAATCAATAGTGTTTTAAACTCTATCCTATATTCATTTTTCATACAATGAAACCCCCTGCATCTGTGTGTTTGCGTATGGAGAAAATGATAAATAAGTTCTTTTGGGGGGCTACTAACAACAAGAATTGTATCAATTGGGCTTCGTGGAAAAACATATGTGGTAATTACAATGAGGGATTTCTTGGTTGCAAGTCTATTTTGGATATTGTTCATGCTTTTTCTCATAAACTTTGGTTTTCTTTTAGAGCTCAGAATAGTTTATGGGCTCAATTTATTTTTGCCAAATATTGTAAGAATCTCCATCCTTTGTCCTGTACTTTTAAAGCTTGTGATTCTCTAGTTTGGAAGTGGTTGTGTGATATTAAATGGGAAGCGAAGCAGAATATTCAGTGGGGTATTGGTGAAGGGGAGATTTCTTTTTGGCAAGACAATTGGATGGGTTCCTTTTCTATTGATAATTACCTTAACACCCATAACATTGTTAACATTAAAGTTAAGGATTTTATTCACCATGGGGGCTGGGACATTCATAAATTACGGGAGACTATCCCTAATGAGATTGTTGAAAAAATTTTGCAAATCCCTTTACAGCATAATCATAAGGATAAAATTCTTTTTAAATTAGTTTTTTCGGGTAATTTCAATATTAAAAAAGCTTGGGAGGAGTTTAGATTAAAAGGAGAAAATTCTATTTTGCTTAAGTATATTTGGCATAACAACATTCCCCTATCCTATTCTATTTTAACGTGGAGGTATCTTAAAGATTATTTGTCGTTTGATAACCTTTTGTGGAAAAAAGGTTTTAGCTTTCCCTCTAAGTGTCAATGCTGCTCTAATATTGAGAGTATCCAGCATGTGTTGTGAATGGTGCTATTGCTAGGAGAGTTTGGCAACACTTTTTTAATTTGGCTGGGCTTCATACTTTCAATATTAATTGTGATTTAGCCGGGATTCTTAAAATGTGGTTTGTGATTAGCAAAGGGCATATCCAGAATTTATTACCTATTGTTATTATTTGGTACCTTTGGAAAGGTAGAAATGATTCTAAGCATAATGAAATCAAAATGTATGCAAATCAGATTATTTCTAATGTGAGGGACAAAATTTTGCAGTTAATTTCGGTTAATCTTATCTTTAGTAAGCATTTTTTCAATTGTCATATGTTGGCTACTCATTTTAGCGTTACGAATGGTTCTACTATTGTGAGTAAACCTGGTTGTATTGTGAGGTGGAATAAACCTAAGGCTCCAGCTGTTAAATTGAATAATAATGGCTCTTTCAATGCTAATAATACGGGTATGGGAGGTATCATTAGAGATCATAACGGCAAACTTCTGGCTATTTTCTTTGGCCCCCTGCTGTCTTGCTCTGTCCTGTCGGCTAAGCTTATGTCTTTGCTCCGGGGGTTAGAGATATGTGTGAATTATGGTTATCAGGTTGTCAACATTGAGGTGGACTCTAAACTTCTCTTGCAAGTTATTTCTGGCATTTATGTGGGTTGTCTTCAGGATTTCTACACGATTAGAAAAATTAACATTATCCTGGCTAATTTAACCTTTACTATTTCTCATGTCTTCCGTGAAGGCGACGCCTGTGCTGATTAGCTGGCAAAGTTTGGTGCTCACTGTGGCATATTTCTGGAGCATAATTTGAATAATTTACCTGTTACGGGCATGATTTGTTTGGATAAGTTGGGACTTCCTTATATCCATCATACTTGAGTTTTTTGGGTTTTATGTCTGTTAGTCTGTTGTGTGGGGGGTTATTGCGTCTCCCTGTTGTCTGGTGGTTGCCATTTATTTTATGTAGCTTTTTTATGTTTTTTTGGTTTGTTTGCGGGGTATTCTATTTGCTTTTTGGTTGTCTGGGGAGGTTCTGGGTGTGCCAGATTTCTTTCCAGCTTATTTTTTATTCTCAGTACATGAGGAGGGAGGTTTTTTGTTGCTATATCTGTTATGCTTTTAAGCTGAATTATTCTAGGCATTCTCCTTATGTGAGGAGGCTGGAGTTATTTTTCTGGGGGTATTATATGAGATATTGGGTATCTTTGCTGGTTGTGAGTTTGGAGGATAGGTTGCAGGTGATTTGTGATGAGAATTGGACCAATTATCAAATTTGGAGAGGGCATTGTTGGGCTGACTGTGCCTGGAGGGTTAACTGTGTAATTCTTATCTGGAGTATTTATGATATCTATTTTGTTGCTTTTAACTTACTTTTTTGGAGCTCTTCTTGCAAGTCAACCTGCTCAGTTTTTTTGATCATAAAAAGTTCATTGCATTTCTTCTTCAAGTTCTTTGGAATTTTGGTGTCCTTTTTTGCAGGAAGTGTGAGCTGAATGATATCTATATGACCTTCCTTTTTTGGGGGGCTGCCTGCTTGCAGCCCTAGCTTTTATTTTTGTTTCTATTGTAATTGTAGGAAAAGGGACCATCGACTTTTAGGTTTTCTTTTGATGTTTTTTGTAGCTCTTTGGAGCAGTAGCAAGCTGGAGGTCCCTTCTAAAGACTTTTGTAACAGTTTTTTTTTTTATATCAACGCATAGTCCCCTTCTGTGGGTTTAAACTAAAAAAAAAAAGTATGTGAAACCACACGATAAAGCATGACATCAATTTGGTTACAAAGCACTCTGATTTGATGGATTTCATTCTAGCAATCTAAAGTTTATTGAATTGTTGGGATTGCTTCACTTCTCCTATCTAAAGATAATCAAAGTAATTCGAGAGCATTTGAATCCTCCAAAGGATTGTTCCATTCTAGCGTGTTTTCAACTTCTTTCGCAAAAAGCCAGAGATCGAAGTCAACAATCTCATTAAATTGTGACTCTGATTTACTACAAATGCACATTTTTTAGTTACAAATTTTACTTTTTCAACAAAGCTATAATGTCCAAAGCTTATGGCAATATATATTTGAAGGAAATCTAATAATCCATCATTGCTTTCATATTTCACAAATACTAATAAACCATTATCACCATCCTCCATTTCTACAATATATTTCCCATCATTCCTCAATTGTTGCAAAAACATTCCACATTATCTATTGGAAAGTAAATATCTCTTGAATCATTTAAGAAGCTCCCATGGCCATTAGTTTTCAATTCCATTACCATTTATAAATAGTTCAAAATAATCAATGAATTCTAAAAGATGGAAGTTGCCTCTATCTGATTAACTCTTACAGACTAAGCTTTTTCGACACTATTTCTTTTAGTGTCTTCTAAGGGAGCTCATGTATCTCAAATAAAAACAATCATATCCAATAAAAGCAACCATTGATTTGAGGCGAATCCTATAATAACAATAATTAAAAGCTCTCTGTTAAGCATTTCCTGCTATAAGCATTCACCAATTTTATGTCAATTCCAACACCAATATAAATTAGATTATATCTTCAGCGGACAGGATTTAAATTTACTTCAAGAGTGAAATTTGTTTTTTTACAAAGAGATTAACAGAATCAAGCCAATGGCCCAAACAATCAGAGAGAAAAAACTGACAAATTATCCCTCTAACACATTGAATTAAGTGAACATAATACAAGCATGGTGAGAGTGAAGAAGATGAAATGAAACAGAGAATAGATGACTTAACATTTACAGGTATAACTAAAAGCAGCATTTTAAAAGTAATTGTTCTCTTAATAAAAAAAGTTAATAATCTAACAAGAAATAATATACGGTTAAAAATAAACAGCCTTGAGTTCAAATCACAAGTATGATACAATCAAAAAGAGTCAAATTAGAAGCTAAAGACCATTTCAAGATTCAGATTTAGTTTCTTACATAAAACATAGAATTATCAACAGCATATGGAACGCAAACTATAACTAAGAGACAAAGAAATGTCAGCGTATATCTTCTTATGTTCTATAGAATTATAGCTTCCAAAACATAAACGTACATAAGGCTTGAGCAGCGGTCTTTTTCCTCCTACCTGGTTCTGCTCGAAGAAACTTAACCACGCGCGCGAAGCCCGAGCGACTTCCGATCCAACAAGAGGAGAAGATGGAGAAGGAGGAATGGAAGAAGGCGAAGATTTCTTTTTCTTGGGAAGCCCTAGTGACTTCCGATCCGACATGAGAAGAAGAAGGCGAAGAAGCTCCCAAATAAATGGACGGGAGAGGAATTCCGGGAAAAAAAGGCCCGTATAAAATTTCCAAGAAACGGTTTGGCGCAAAAGAAAATTAAACAAAAACAACGGCCGCAAGATCGCTTATTGGCAGAAACAAATCACAGCATAAACATTTCGGACCCATTGCCAGGCCCGCGAATTTTAGCACTTAAATTTCGGACGGGCGGGTTTCGGATGGAATAATTAAATGTTGACCGAAAATAAATAATTTTAAAAAGTAATATTATTAAATAATTTATTTTTGAGGATAACGTTGTTCTTAAATAAATATTTTTTTTTTTTGGGACATTTAGGCCATTTAAGGCAAACTCACCACACACAACGCATACCACAAAAGACTCGAATCCAAGACCTCCTTAGTTGGAAGCATAAGCTCATCAACCAACAGGCCAAGTTGAGCTGTGTTTAAATAAATAAATTTTAACATTGTTAAATAATAGTTTAGAAAGTATTGTTTAATTAAATAATTTAAAAAATAATGTTTTAAAAAGAAATTATTTTTAAATAAAGTTTGATAAAATAAATAGTTTTAACGGTGTTCAATTAAAGCCTTTAAAAGTATTGTTAAATTAATAGTTTTTAAAAATTAAATATTATTAACTAAATAGTTTTAAAATAAATTATTTTCATTATAACGTTGTTAAAATAAATTGTTTTAACATTGGTTAATTCGGCACCATTATTTAAGTACATTTAATCACCAAGGTCATTGCGGTTACGTCTTAACCCACCTCATTCACAAAAAAGGGTTTTAGGTTTACAAAGTAAAATACTGTAAATACAAGTTTATAATTATAATAAATATAAAATAAATATTTAAAATGATTTATTAAAATATTATAGTAATTCAAATTACTTTTGTAATATTGGATTTTTCAACTATTTTCATCTTTCTCACCCAAATTTTTAGCATAAAAAAAATCTATATCAAAATTCATTCATTAATAATAATTAAAATTATATTAAAAGTCATAAATTTAATTTTTTAAAAAATTAGAATTCCATTTGAAAAAATTAAAAAATGGTCAGGATTTTGTTTGGACGGAAATTCAAATGGTTTTTATAATAGTAGTATAGATATGTAAAGATTCTTTAATGAAATAATTAATTAAGATTTATTAATTATTAACTATTGAAATTGTGAAATTTTAATATTTCTTAATGAATAAAAATTAATTAATGAATTATGTTATTAATTGCTTGGACTAATATAAATTAAGAATATATTGCTAATAAATATATTAATTAATTATAAATGAATATAAAAATAAGTACAATTAAAATTGTTGGCATTCCAACAATTAGCGCTTACTTAAATAGAGGCGTTAATAGTAACATAAATAGCATCATAGTTAACAAATAATAATTAAAAAATTTGATATCAAAATACATTCGTTAATCATAATTTAAATTTATATTAAAATATAGGAATTTAATTTTTAAATGTTAGGATTCCATTTAAAAAATAAAAATAAATGGTTATGATTTTGTTTGGAAGAAAATTTAAGTGGCTTTTATAATAGTAGCTGTAGCATAGATAATCATACATTTAAATATTAGGATTTGATATTCATCATAAATTTAGGGGTTATAATTCAATATGAGAAGAATTACATATAAATTTTATAATATTATTATATATATATGATAAATATTAATTGTTATAGTAAATATTAATTAAAAAATACTAAAAATAAATATATCAATTGATCATAATTGAATGTAAAAATAAATAAAATTAAATGCAAAATTGACTCTTACTTAATTGTAATTAATGTAAACAAAATGAAAAATATTATGCATTTAAATGAATAAATAAAATTAATAAATAAGTTAATTAAATGTATAAATAAAATGAAATGTTGAGATTCATCTTTGGTAAAATTAAATGAAAGGCTAGGATTGCATTTGGGTGGAATCACAAGTCAATTTTATATATACTAGGGATTCATTCAAACTGTGCCAAGCCCCGTGATTTTCCTCCTTTTCAGGGCTTTTCCACGTAAAAACTCTGATGTCTCTTATAATTATTATTTGATTGTGTTATGAATTTTCATACAATGCTAAGACTTAAACTATAAATTTCTATTCATAAATTACTTAAACTATAAATACGTATAAATTTAATATAGCTATATAATATGACATGAGTTTATTGTAATTTTATGAAATTATTTTTATTTTATAAAATTTTATGGTGCATTTATACTAGTAATTGAAAAAGGCAAAAAGCTTCTTACTTAAAAATCTGCATTCGCCTTTTAATTTCACCACCTAACTAGCAGAGCCAATCACAATCCTTCCCCTTGCCTTGGTGTTCTCCTCGTACGCCTGCGCCTACTTCCCTGACCCCGCCGGCATCGGCAACACCACCGCGCCTCCGCTCATCTCTATTTCCTCTGATCCTTCCCTATACTTCCCCCGCTGCAGCACCAGCACCGACGCCCTCGACCCGAAATCCGGCGATGCCAGCAAATCCCCAATCGGCCCAAGTTCCTCACACTCACTCCACTCCGTCAGCCCCGCCGTCAGCGGCGACGCCATCCCTTCTCCAATCCCAACAATATATAAATCATAACGCCCTTCCATCTCCCTCAGCATCGCCACAGTCTCCTCCGCATTTCCCACCATCCTCTCCACATACTCCGCCTCTCCACCACCATTCGCCTGAAACTGCGCCAAACACTCGTCGTCGTTCTCCCCCGCCACATCCACCACTCTATCCTGCCGTCGTCGTGATCCGCCGGCGCCAATACAGGGGAGGAAGCGCACGACGGTGAGGGCCACGCCGGGATGGGTCGCCAGACGGTCGGCGTATGCGAGCGCCTCACGGTCGTCTGCGCCGCCGAAGAACAGGAGCGCTACAGCGTAGCGCTGCGCGCGGGCTCCAGTTCCAGCGAGGCTGCGGTCGATGAGGATGCCAACAGAGCACGACGCGCCGGCGAGGACGTTCTTGTTAAGGCAGCGGATGGCTGGGTGGGTCACCTCCATAGTGCCGTCGATGGTCTGATGCTTATGGAAAGGGAGGATAATGAGGGCGCAGTGCTTGTCCTCGGAGAGGGCGATGACGTCCTCGTGCATAGAAGGGTATTGGGAGAAAGCAGTGAGGGATTGAACAGAGACGCCGCCGGCGTGTTGCTCGTAGGATTCAAAGGCGTGGGAGATGTGTTCGGATTCGGATTGGTGGCGGATGAAGCCGGCGCCGCCGGCGTTGGGAGCGGCGCGGTGGGATTCGAGGGAGGAGGAGGAGGAGGAGTTGGTGTTGACGACGAAAAGGGTGGAGGCGCGGCCGGTGAGCTCGACGAGGTAGAGGGCGTAGACGAAGAAAGGAGAGCGTTTGGTGGGGTGGGAGATGTCGAGGAGGGAGATGAGGGAGGGGACTTCGCGGGAGGAGTGGGCGCAGATTAGCATTCGGAGTTCGGATTCTGGATTCCACCACCGGATAGTGCGGCGTTTGTAGGCGACGTAGCGGCGGGAAGGCTTCGCGGCCACGTTTATGAGAGGAGTGATCAAGGTGGTGCTTATTACGGAGATTATCACCAAGATCGTGAATGTTTGATCTCGCAGCACCTGCAAATTTGTTAGTAATGGTAGATTAATTAAGATATATAACAACAATTAGTCAACATGACTTGGGGACATATAAATCAACCATGTGATCTAATTTTGAGCTTTATATATATAATTAAAATGAATTGAAAAATATTTTAGTTTATTTTAAGATTAGTATAATAAAAAATTATATATGTAATAATTTTAATGATTTAATAATCAAAATATTTTTATAAAAAAAACAATAAGAACAACAATAACATAAAGTTTTTATCCCACTACCTGAGCTCGACTACATGAATCTTTATTTTCTATATTGTGTCCTATTAAGAGTCAAATTCTAATTTATTTCTAATAAAAAATCATTTTTAATATTTTTTAACCAAATTTTTTAGATCTATCTCTACCTTTCTTTAACATAAGTCTAAACTAATTAAATAAATAAAAAAGTCTAAATGAAAAAAATTATATCATAATATCTCATCCAAAAAGAATTAAGATAAATCTTAAAATTCTTAGAGCTATTTTAAAATAAATATTACATTAACTATTTATATAATATACCCATATTAAAATAATTTTTAAAAATTTCACAGTATACCTCATCAAAAAAATTTTCTAGATAAAGTATTACTTACCATTTTGTCCCAGCCAATATTGAGCAATATGAGTTCAACAATCCCTTTCGTGTTCATAAGCAATCCCAGCGAGATTCCGTCGTGAAACGGCATCTCCATATAAAACGCTGCGAGCACGGAACCGGTGACCTTCGTGATAGCCGCTCCGATCACAACTATTAGCAACAAAAACACCGCGCCGGCGTCCACAATGCTGTAAAGGTTAGTCCTGAATCCACTAACCGCAAAGAAAAGTGGAAGGAGCAATCCTTCAATGAAATCCCCAATCTTCTCAATAAGCAGCTCGCCTAGCGGTCCATTAGGCACAGCCAACCCATACACAAACGCCCCAAAGATGGCGTGAGTCCCAATCGCATCCGCCGCAAACGCCGCCACCATCACCCCAACCAGAATCACGCACACGTGCAGCTCTGCCACCTCCTCTCCCTCCGGCGTTCTCTTCTGCACCCACCTCGCAGCTCTCCTCACAGCCATGTAAACCACGACGCTAAACACCCCGCCAGAGATCACCGACCATATAGCTGAAAGGGCTTTCCCTTTGCTCTGTGCCAGCGCGGTGGAAAACACCATAAGCACCCAAGCCAACCCGTTCGTTATCATCGCTGATGAGAGCACGAGCCGCCCAATATCGGAAGCGATCAGTTTGATATCGGCGAGGGTTCTGGCTAGCATGGAGAAGGAGGAGACGCAGAGGATGCCGCAGAGGAAAGTGACGAACGCGCCTCGCTGGGTCCCGTCTTGGATGCGGCTGTGGAGTATGATGCCGGCGAGCACGCCGATGAGGACAGGGCCGATGAGGCATACAATGGTGAGGAGGGTGGAACGGCGGCCGACGCGGCGCACGACGTCTGGATCGATCTCAACGCCGACGATGAACATAAAGAAGACGAGGCCGATGGAGGCCATGGAATCGATGACTAACAGGCTGCGCAATGGAAAGAAGGTGAGGGTGAAGGCTGGCACACTTCCCATCAATGTCGGGCCGAGAATGAAGCCACCCTGCAAACAGAGCATTTTTGCATCATTAAATAATAAGGAGATTTATATACATGTCAATTTATTTCATACTATTTATATATCTAATATCTAAAATATTTATATTATATGACTATCACCCATATACAACTTTAATATATCAAATATACACTCCTATATTTCATTCCTGTCGGAACCCCTCTATGACTAGGGGGGGAAATTGCCCTTCCTCAATATATATATATATATATATATATATTACTCTTATTTAGATTATTTTTAGTATTTATTACAAGGGTTTTCAACAAATTGCCCCCCTAAAAAGGTTTAAATACTATGGTCTATAAGCAATTGCTCTCAATATAATTAAATACATTGTGTGGATGTATTATTGTTAGGGAATGTGAACCAAATACAAAGAGAAATAGTAAATCAAAATTTGTTCCGGGGGCGCTGCCCCCGAAACCCCAGTAGGAGTGTTGCCCCTTGACCCCGCCGCATATATGTGAACAATTAATTATATGTTTGTCCCCTCTGAGAATTATGGTTGGTTCGGCCCCTGCACTCATATCACCTTATAAATTTTAATATTTCATTTCATGCACCCATATTTGTTATATGGGTGGTAGAGATGTAATATTATTGTTTTGCATGTTAGATATATAAATAATATGAAATAAAGTGGTATGTAATTAAATCTTCCTAAATAATAATAATAATAATAATAACAGTGTTAACATGAAGGAATAAATATAATAGCTGTTAATTACCAGAATCTCGGAGATGTAGCGGGGCTGGCGAAGCGGTTTGAGAATGAAGGCCGTGAGGCGACTGGTGAGGAGAATGATGATAAGCTGGAAGAGGAAGAGAGGAAAGGTGTAGTCAAGAGGATTTTCATTCTGAAGCATTCCATTTGAGGACAACATGTTTGCGGCGTAGCAGACGAGAGGGGCATCGGAAGAATTTTTGGATGCCAAATCTTTGAAGAATTGAGCGGGAGAGGAATCCATTAATCTGCTTTCGTTAGGAAAAAGAAGGAAACTCTGGTGCTGGGTGAATTGGAGGTGTGATGGACGATGAATCGTTTGCTTTGAATTGGCTATCTGAAAGGGAATTTTAATATGGTTCGTCGTTTTTGTACCGAGGAAATGGAGGTTGGTAATAGAGAGATGGCGATTGGTGGAAGAGAAGGGGAGGCGGAATGGTCAAATAGTGTGTCGTCTAAATTTGGACAGGTGGATCGAAGTCGTGGTCAATAGGTTTTTGTGGAGGGCCGACAGATCATTTGCGGATGAGAAAATTCGCATTTTCTTGGACTTCGTTCATTGTTTTATTAATTAAAATTGGAATTTAAATTTAGATTTAATATCTTTATATTATTTTAATATTATTGAATAAAGAGAAAAAAAGCTCTACTAACTCATGTAAATCTCAATCTCCAAGGATATTTCTTAAAACCCAAATCAAAAAAAAAAAAATTCTCATCAATGTAAAAGAAATCTTTGCTTGCCCAGATAAATTCTTGTTCATGCAAGTAGTACTAATCAATCTCCTCCAAAACACACAAGGCATTCTTATTATTCAATAAGGAAGGGATAAAATAATGATCTCAACTTTACATTTGCGCTTCAATAGAGTAATCTTTGAAATTACATCAATATTATTTTCTAAAGAATGAAAATTCCATTGTTTCTTTTACTATCATATTTAAAGAAAGGGTGACAAATCACTCTTCTAACTCCAAGAAGAATAGATAAACAAAAACAACCATCAAAGGAGTAGAATGTAACCACCATCAATTTTTGGAAGGAGAAAATAAGTGCGGATTTATGCTCTTCAAATTTCCATTGGAAAACATATCATAAGGTACCAATCATTACTTACTTGCCATAAGAAATTCATTCGATCGAATACACCATCGCAACATATATGTTTGTATAGCTAACGGAAAACTATTTGGTAGAATATAAGAAGCATTATTCTCAAAGACCTCATTATGAATGATAGTGACTAGCTCATTGGCTTTCAAACAATAGAAAAATTGATATCAACCATAGGATTTCTAATTAGCAAATAAATGAGAATTGAGTTGGCAAGGAAATTTTATAAGCAATAAAAGCAAATCTTCTTAATCTTGATAATCCTCATGCCATAAATTCATTCTCAGAATAATGAACTCAAACGATTCATCCAATATTAATTTCTGAAAAATGAACAAGACTCGAATGTTTGAAATCAATATATTGAACATGAACAAGACTCAAATGTTTGAAATCAATATACATATGGAAGAAATGAACAAGACTATAGACATTTCAAATATTGTATACAATATTAAATCATCATTCTTTATGTATTTATATAAGGAAATATTTACCGTTGTTTGTTTGATTGTGACTGAGAAATTCCATGAGCTTTTGGAAGGGGTAGAATAGGAGCAGCTCTCTATTCCCTTGCTTGGCTCGGTCTTCATTTAATGGCTGAAATTTGTAAAGAAACACTGCAGTAAATACTTTATGTTTAGTGCTATAAAAAATATATGCACTCCACGTACTCCCATCTTTATGCTTGCTGAAATTTGTGCTTATCATCCACATTTTGATACTGAAAAGTTACAGCAAAGCACATTGTTTGATGGTTGAAATCTTGCTGAAAATGGAGCAGATTTTCCCCTCTTGAACGAAATACCCAACCAGCAGCTCTCTATCTTGACCAAAATCTGCTATAGGAGCTGGAGTCGTATGGAAGTTTGCTTGGCTTGGAGACGTGAGCTGAAAGACTGATCCTAAGGTAAATGGCTCCAAGAGACATTGGCCGGCCCTAGCAGTTCTCCAAGAATGGTTCTCTCGTGAGAGATCTCCGGTGAGGATGATCGGGAGACCCTTTATCCAGGGAAAATTATTAGGTCCCGTCACTTGACCTAATTTTTCGTCCGGATTTCATGTTTTGATCTATTTTTTAAAAAAAATCAGCTAATAAATAATTTTAATTGCATTAAACTATTTTTTTGTTGAGTATTTGCAAAAATATAGCAAAAACCTAACAAATAGTATTTGTTGCTCTTTTGGTGTGCTTTTCAAATACTCATTAAAAGAACATTAAAAGAGCAGCTAATATGTAGTTAAAATTGTGCATTAGCTGTTCTTTTTCAAAAATATATCAAAAGCGCACTAAAAGCGCATGGAATCCGAACGAAAAATTAGGTATGATGACCGAAACTAATAATTTGCCCTTATCCAGGGCAGCTGCTTATGGAGAATGGAGTCATGGGGATATATCGCTAGGGCTTGCAATGTGAGTCACGGCTTGCCCTAATACTTTTTCTTTTTAAAACCTGAAGTATGAAGGGCAAAAATATGACGATCATACCCATGCCAACCCTTGATCCAATGACTCATACATGAGCGGATTGCAAAATGAATGATTGAAATGATTGGAACGAAATAATTTAATCAAATAAGCCAATTTAATTAAGTATAGAATTTGCACTAATTTGATTGAAAGTATCCAAGTTAATTAATGCCAATTTGATTTATGTCAAGATGAGATAGGTTATGTCACGTCGATCAAAGCCATCTAACTTTAAAATGAATACAAATTGGTCGACTCAATTCTACACGCTTGATTGAATTTGTTTGATAAAAATCGAACAAATTTTGATTGATGATTGATTGAAAACTTGATGTTTGAAACTTGAATTAAAACTGGACTGAAGTGTGATTGAAATATGATTGGAAAATAATTGAAGATTGATTCAAAATTAATCAAGTGTTGGATTTGGGATTTGATTGGGACCTATATAATTGACAAGTGAACACCTGTCGATCATTTGGTCACTAAAAGAAAACCCAGGTAGGTCCTAGCAACCTCATACAAAAATGAGATCAACATATGGGTTTGGAGTTTATTTAAATTAATTTGGGCTCAAAAGGGTTAAATGGGTCAACCAGGTTGACCCAAGGCAAGAGTCTGGGCCCAATGGGTCAAGTTTGAACAATGAATCCAATTGATGTAGGGAATTGATTGCAAGAAGTGTGGAATGGACTTAAAATCAAATGGAGAAGGTATGGGTCAATTTGGTCAACCGAGTTGGCCCAGGGCCTGGGTAGGCCGTAGTTGATCGGAGATCAAGGACATAAAGACCGTTGTAGTAGGGCAATACTCTCGTAGAACTCTGGACATCAGGTGTTGGCCCGACAGAAGTGTGGGCCTCAGGTGGTAGTCCGATAAAAGTTTGGGCATCAAGTGATTGTCTGGTAGAATTCTGGGCTTCATGTGGCGGTCTGGTGGAAGTCCGAGCCTCAAGTGGTTATCCAGCAGAAGTTTGGGTCTCAGGTGATAGTCCGACGAAAGTTTGGGCTTTAGGTGGTGGCCCGACAAAATTTTGGGCCTCAAGTGGTGGCTCAGCAGAAGTTCAGGCCTCAGGTGGTGGTCCGGTAGAAGTCCGAGCCTCATGTGGTGGTTCGGCGGAAGTTCGGGCCTCAGGTGGTGATTCAGTGGAAGTCTGGGCCTCAGGTGGTGGTCTAGTAGAAGTTCAGGCCTCAAGTGGTGATCCGGAGAGGGTGGGGGCCTCAAGTAATGGTCTGTCGGAGGTTAGGACCTCAAGTGGTGGTCCGGCAGAGCAACGACGTCAGACAATGGTCAAGAAAAACTCAGGCGGTGGTCGAGAAGAAGTGAGGAGACAAGAGCGATCTCTGATCTCTCTCTTGCTCTCTCGCTTGGAGCTCTATTTATAAATTTTTGAAGTGGCATGGCCCGTAAATAGGTGAGAGATCAAGGGTAAATGGGGAGTGGTTAGATGGACGGCCGATATTGAATCCCTTGATCATGGGCCGTTCGTCAGACATTTGAAGGCTTAATGATGTCGAAATTTGGCGATCTTAGACTCGTTGGATTTGTCATGTCGAGCCGCTTGATTCGACAATAAGCACGTATTGTTTGAAAACTGTTTGGTAATCCAAATTGTGGTTTGAACCTTTCAACAGCTCTTCAGTTCCTTGATTTGGACTCATTTGGGCTCAGATTGAGTCAAATTTGGTGTCGTTGGGTTCGTATTTTTTAGACGTTTAGTTTGACTGTAAGTTTACTAAAATCGGAGTTCAGATGGTCCCAATTTTAATTTTAGAAGTTTCCAACTTGATTTTGCTTCAAGATTCGTGCCCGATCAAGATAATTTTTTGATGACATATCAATTATTGTTAGTGAGAGGAAGATAATTCTAATTAGAACTAACCTCTTATCATAGAGACAAGAAAAAACATTCATAGCAATTGTGAACAAAATTACAAAAGCACATAGCTGTATCTCCAACCATTTTGAGAGTTGAAGTAGCTAGTGATTTCTCCATTGAGAGTGATAGTAGATAGAAAAGAGAACATTCATAATGCAAGCAGCTATCTAAGGCTTTGTTTGGAAAAGCTTTTACTATTTTTAATAGTTTTTCAATACTCAACTTTCTTTTTCAAAAAATATCTTGCGCTAATTAAATATATGTTTTATTAAGCACTACGAATGTTGTCCCAAATAAAGCATAATTTATGAAGTTCATGAGGAATCCTTCTTGGGAAAGCCTGAGCATACTAGAGTGTTTGTTGAAATTATTGAAAGCTTTCTTGAGATCAAGTTTAGCATATTAAACATTATCATGATTCCTTCATATTGAATTTATAACTAAATGCGTGGGCTAGGACAATGTTGTTGGTAATGCCTTTGCTTTTTTACAGAGGGTGATTTAGATTCTGTTTGAGACCGTTTTCTTAATTATTTGCATGGAAGCTTTTTAGTACAAAAATTATTAATTAAAAAAATATATATACTAAAAATTGCTTTAAAAATAGTAAGAAAGCTATCCTAAATAAAGCCGTTGTTGGACGAATAATAAAATAGATAACATATTTGAGACTATTTGCCAATATCTTTACAATGACTTTATAGAATATATTGCATAAGAATATGCATCTAAAGTTAGCTAAAGAATTTGAGTACTTCTATTTTGGAATAATGATAATAATAGAGTGTTTTATCATCTTTCATAAATTAAATTATAGACCAATTATATATTTATTAATTATTCAACATTTATCATAAGTAAAGTATGTCTTTTAAGATATGATTTGACAAGCTTATCTTTAGTCAAATTTAAGAGTGCTTAAGTTAAAAATAAGTAATCAGATAAATTAAGAATAAGTTCCTATAATTTTTTTTTACGTCTAAGCGACGCTAAAGTCTAAAGAGCCAACCAAAAAGTTCCTAAAAAAAAAACTCATAAAATAAATGAGGTCACGTCCGTAATAATATTCAAATATAAGGGCTATTCTTTCCAAAATAATAAAATATCGTTAATAATTTTTTTTTTCTAATTTCCTTTTTCCATTTCCGCAAATAGTCTTACGGCTTTCGGCTTTCCGCTTTCCAGAGAAGGATAAAACTAAAAGCAGGTCTTAAAAGCTGTAAAATTTTCCCAAAAAAAAAAAGCTGTACAATAATTTTTAATTTACAGGCTCCGTCTCCTCGTCTTGGAGCTCTATTTTCATTGTAGATCTAGTGAGGGTTTAACCCATCGCCGGAGAATCTTTTTTCTTTTTCACGGAGTTCCACTGTCTGAATGCGGCTCGCCACCTCGAAATTGCTTGATTCAGGCATGATTTCGAGCTGCGTGATGCGATGCTTCGAGCTGGTTTTTGATTTCTAGAAGGCTTTATCATTTTCTTTGTTTAATTGAAGTGAAATGCCTTCTCTTCTACCGCGATCTTCCTCGAGTAAGGAGCTTAGAAATGGGGATGGGAACGGCGGCGGCAGGTCGCACCTGTTCTTGAACGTGTATGACCTCACTCCTATCAACAATTACCTCTATTGGTTTGGGCTAGGAATTTTCCACTCTGGAATCGAAGGTATGCCCTCCTTCGTTATCTGCTTCTCTTCTTGGAATTATTCTTCTAATTCCGATCTAAATGCTTTTATTGCGATAATATTTTTTTTTGTTCTTTTGCAATTTCATCATGGCCTGTTAGTATACTTTATATTTTAACTTTCTGACGCCTTATTTTGACTATATTCGAATAATTGTCCAAATTTAACAATCAGATCAACAGTTATTCGCCAGACTATTGTTCAGTACTCTTTTGCAAATGCATAAGCGATCCGTTAACATACGGTACTTATCTGTTACGATTACATTTCTTTCAGCTGCCTGACTTTATTTAGAATTGGTGGATGCTAGAATATTCACAATTATATAGTAAGAGTTGTTAACATTCTAGTTTTGCACTAAAATCCCAAAGGATCTGATCACCCCAGGCTTTACAAATATTTCTCTTATAGGATAACCTATCCATCAATCAAAGATAACATAACAAAACTCGTGAAGATCACCTATGCTTTACTTGGGAAAATTATATGCATAGAATGGAGGAGCATCAAGTTGAATCCTTTAACTTTAGAGGAGATTAAACAACAGATAGCCCGATTACTTAACGATAGAGTTCTCTCAACACAAAATCATAGTAGCTCAAGATCTCCTTAGGAGTTTTCCCACCATAGATTTTCTTCAGAGGCTCAACAAATTTCAGGAGTAGATCTAGAGCTAATATGGGATATTTTTTAAGAGGTCTTCACTTCTGGCCTTTCTACTCTTTCTCTGATGCAAGAGAGTTCTTTCCTATGTTGATCTTGTCCATCAAGTAAAAACAAATAATTATTGACGAGGCTATCAATGCCCATCGTGCTATGATGCTGCTCGATCTTTATTATTAAGTCTTTTCTAAGAGCTGAAGGATTTGAGCTTGATGCTCCTCTATCATGTGCATAAGATCGTCAAGAATCAAGCATGGGTGGCCTTCACCAACCTAGGATGATGTGATCTTACCCACAAATGACATTAAACAGTGTGTGTTGGATCTTCGTACAAAGTTAAAACAAGAAAACTCTCATTTTATTGCCGCAAATATTCTAATACGCAACAAAACTAGTCTTTGTTAAATTGAACTTATAAGATGTTAGATGGCTTTGAATTTCACCTTCATTCTCTAGATGCTGCTTATCAGCTGGATCATCTAAGCTGAGCAACATGAGTAAAAGAGGCAAGAGAATTTTGGAACAAGTTTTGCTGAATTTTGAAGCGTTGGTAGATTATTGGGTATGGTTGCATGAAACCTCTTTTATATTTATATCTGAATAGTACCATTCAATTTATTTCTTGATCAACATTTTGAAATAAAATCTTTGAGGCTTTCCTTTCTTCTCTTTAAGCCTTTCTACATAAACTTGGTTTCTTATACTGATGGCAATATATCGCAATCCCATTAATTGCCATAATTTGTTAATTTTGAACTCTAACCTCTTTTGTTTCAAAAGCATTAATTACATGATTATTAGGCATTGCTAGTCATTTGAATGTCATTGCCTCTCACATACATAAGATAGGGATAAACGCCAGACCCTTGATAGCATGCGTAAGATGCTTCCCAAAGCTCCTCCAACTTTGTGTACACCAGCAGGCTGTGGGGCATGAAAATGATTTAAATTGTTTAATTGAATGCTGCGTACAGCCTGGCAGAAATATCCATGGAGTGTAGCTGTTCATTACTTTTCCACATTTCGCCATCTGAATAAGTTCCCACAATGATTGTTTTATGGCACCAAGCCAAAAGAGGTAATTGAAAGTATATTCATTCTACAGGTGATGCATACATGCAAACCAGTAAATTCCAAAACATCAAATGAATGGAACTAATTATCTAACCTTATTTGCCTAACATTTCACGGTATTATATCAGGTCTTTAATTTTAATTGCAGCGGAACTCCACAATCTTTCTTTAAACATCATAAAAGGATAAAGAGACCATTCATATGTTTCATCCTACTTTTATCCTGTAATGTAATGATCATGTATTCTCATAGTTTCTAACCTAATCTCTTCATGTTACAATTAAGCAGCAACAATTGACCCCCATTCCCTGTAGGTGTTTGTGCATTTATCCCACTGCAGCTAATCTATAGTCAAATTTATTCGGAAGATTCAAATCATCACATTTTAGGACTCATAAGAAAATGTTCAGTTTGCATAGAGAAGAATCAAAATCAGCACATTTACAGATTCATGAGAAAATATTCAGTTTGCACTTAGAAAATATATGCTTTGTAACTCAACATGAATAACGATCGGTTTATTAATATGCTTGACGGCTAAAACTCTTTTTTGGAGAAATCGTCACATCACATTTCCATTTTTGTTGGAAACACATTACAAAAAGTTGTGTATGTACCTCACCTAATACTTTCTGATCATGGAGAACACTAGTGGTGAAGATCGTTAAAATTTGATAAATTGATATAAAGAAAACAAAAATATATTTCATGCTGCTTTTGAGTTTTAGAACTTACATAATACATACAAGGGTAATTACTCATGGTTTTGGTCATTTCCGTCTATGTTGGGATGAAGGTTAAGGAATAGTAGGAGTTTTCCAATGAAAGAGAGAGAATTTTCTTTGAGACTATTCTATTAAGGTCGTGATCTTCTATATTATTCATTTTACTTATATCCATCAATTTTTCCTTATGCTTAATGTTCACAAATCCTTTAAATTGTGGTCTTGAGAGTATTTGTATTTATTTGGGCCTTAAAATAAATATATGTGCATGCATGCATGCATCTATTTATGGATTCTGAAAAGGTTGTAAGTTCAAATGGATTATGAAGAACGTCATCCGTATTTTCTGGTTTCTACAAAAGTTAGGTAATATCAACAAAAGATTCATAACTACTTTATTCAATCTAATGTTATCAAAAGTATTTGGCACGCTCAAGATAAAATGATTGCTTATGCTTGAGGCATTAGGAGACCCCGTAGGTGCTTGCTTGAGGTAAGTTATATTGATGAGGACTTCAGTAGGAGATTTTGACACGTCTATCATCGGAGGAATCGTAGATCGACGGCTACGATTCCAAGTCTTTATTTATGATGGATTTATATATTTTATTTTATTTATGTTCTGGTTTACCCGAGAGGAATTAGTTTATGTTGTAGCCCCAAGGGCATTTGAGTCTTTGTGTTTTTTTTATTTGAGGCCTATATATGATGGCTCTCCCTATTCTGATGGATGATTTTGATGAATGAAATTTTAGCTTTTTGTTTTCGTTTCTTAGTGAGCTATTGAGAGAAGAGAGAACCCTAAGAGATGGCCAAAGCAATACCCGACAGACGCCGGAAAAGTCCTGGCTCTCGGTTTACCCTTCCCCTTTCTTCTTTCCCACCCTTTCTCTTCACCAAGCCGCCGACCACCTCTCCTTCAACCCCATACTGCTGGCCACCCAAACTCCTCCCCTAGATTTCGGCCAGTCGGACACCTTCCCCTCTCCACCTCAAGCCGCCGGCCCCTCCTCCCATACCCACCCAACCATACGACCCCTAGCCTCACCGCAACCCCCTCCCTCCACTGAACTAGTCCAGGTCTTCCTCAAGCCGCCGGCCTACCAAAACCCAAGTCTAAGCTGTCGGCCCCTCCTCCTATGAATCCTTGTTCTCAAATTCAAAATGCCTCTTAAACACTTTCCTAATTTGTCCAATTATTAATTAGGAAAGTCTCTTAATTTTGAATTCAAATGAAATTTGAAATCCAAAATCTTTCTTAATTAGTAAAACTATTTTAGGAATCATCCCCAATCATCTCAAATTTGAAATTGAATTGAAATTAATTTCAATTTTCACATTCATTGAACCTAGATATATTCATTGAATATGGACAACCCCCCACCATTTATTGAATATGGACAACCCCCTTCCCCCTCCCTCTCTTCCTTCTTAATTAAATACCTTTCCCTTATTGCCTCCAATCAAAGCTCCATCAAGATGATCAAGGTGTGCCCCCCCCCCCGGCGGTCTAATTGGGGAATTCAAATTTCAAATATTTCCCTCCTTTCTACCCTTAAAAATCTGAAATTAAAAATTCAGATTTTTTTCTTCTCCCTTCTCTAACCCTAAAGCTGAACTTGGGACCTCTCTTAGTTTCTGCCGACCCCCCCCCCAAGCCCTTCTCCCGTCCATTACATCTCTTTCTTGCTTCACATCCCTATCAAGGAAGAAGATACGCTACTACTTAGCCTACTTTCCCATGAATGGTCGATCCCGAGCATGACCATGGATTCGTGTATGATCTTCACAGACGATTAGATATTCTTCGATCATCTTTCTTCGACCTCAACTTGGAGACTGATGACACCGTCGCGACTACGTCGACCGAATCCTTTTGACTTTGATGTCAGCCATTGACGAGCACCAAATCACCGGACAATGGCTAGTTATTGGACATCCACCGACTTCTTCCCCTCCCTCTGGCTAACTTCTCATTGGGCAATATTGCATGTGTTTGTTGTCTTTTGGTGGCATCTTTAAGTTTACTAAAATTATTCTTTCGTTAAAATCACCTCAAGAGTGAGCGTGAGAGGAACTCAAGGTAAAATTTCTATTTGTTAAACGGTGGATTTCTGTTTTTTATGCCTTTAGCTTTACTTTAACTTTGATTGTTATTTTAAATTTTCATGTTAATCTTTCTTGTAACATGCCAAAGCACAAACACAATTAAGAAATCCTAGAATCTAATTTGGTGAAACATTAATTTTAAAATTAGCAAGCTTATTAAAATTTTATTAAATTCCTGAAATTCCTATTACGTTTCACATCAGAGATACTATTTTTTTCTATTTAAATAATAAGAAATAGTTTTGAAAAATATAGTATATTAATCATCGCATTAAAAATACTATGAAATTCAAAGGATTAGACATTGTTAAGTATGATATGATGTAGGATCATTTAGGATATAGGGTTTATTTGTTGGGGATAATGAGTAAACACCACAATGATGAAACAAAGATGAAAATAAACGCAGCGAAAAAGTAAAGGTCATCAAGATTTAGCATGGAAAAACCCAAAATAGGGAAAAAAATTCATGAAGCCACACCACACCAAGAAATTCACTATGAAAATTGGAAGAAATAAATACAGATCTCTCTTCTCTCTCACTCTCGCCTTGCTTCTCTTCTCGCATGCACCGTCCTCACTCTTGCCCTAACTAAATATACAAGAGAAAGCCAAGAAAATAAACTCTAAGGGGCGCAACCCTTCAGAAAATGAGGAAAAAAACCGTCCAACCTGTCTCACATCGTTGCGACGCTCAAGCCTCTATCTTGCACCATTGTGACGACATATTTAGACAGTTGTGGCGCTCTGCTCTGTCTTTTAGCGCTTGGGCGCTCGGGAACACGGCGTCGGAGCGCTAGGATACATAGCGTCAGGGCGTTGTATGGGGAAAAAAATTTGGGTGCAAAGCAAGCAAGGGTAAACCCTCCGCACCCCTCAGCGTACACGATAAGCTTTGAGATTTGAGACAAAAGAACAACTCAATTAATCAATACAATCAGATTCCACACATAACATTATTAACGCATCATTGGATGAGATGTAGCCTTAAATTAATATGATCATCCAGTCAGTGCCTTCGTAGTGATGCCTTTCTTGAAAGCGTGGAAAGTGTTATGTTCTAGCATCGCTTTATCCGTGCTCCTAGACGAGCACATTGGTCATCATTGTTAACATTGGGTTAATCTCGGTTGTAGCTACTATTCATACTAATTGCAATATATACCATATAAAAAATTTCCAAAGGTTGTTATATAATTATTCATCTTGTTACAACAATCCCATTCATCTTTGTAAGAGTAGTAGCAACTTTATTTTGTAAGAGAAACAACTTTATCCTGATACAAAAATTGAAATGACTGATCTGTGTGCTTCTTCTAAGGCTAAGAGAGACGGTAAGTCCTGCCAATTATACGCAAACCAACTTTTATCAAAAAATGTGATATCATTTTCTCATTAACGACTTTGTGAAATGCTTTTAGATCTTTTGTCATCTTCTTGTAAATCAGAATGTCAAATGCTTAAAGATTATACAATCCCCTCCTCTAGAACATGTGAAACTAAAAAAAAATTTCCCCATTTAATTTAATTCTATAGCTTTGTTTAATTGATCCCTAGTACTAATTTAGACAAACCAAAACAGCTCATGGAATGGAGTATGGCTTTGGTGCCCATGAATACCCAACAAGTGGAGTATTTGAAGTAGAACCCAAAAGCTGCCCTGGTTTTGTTTTTCGACGTTCTGTGTGGTTGGGCGCTACAGATATGTCCCGTACTGAGTTCCGCATGTTCATGGAACAGATTTCTGGGAAGTACCATGGTGATTCCTACCATTTGATTGCCAAAAACTGTAATCATTTTACTGATGATGTTTGTACGCGTTTGACTGGAAAGCCAATTCCAGGATGGGTAAATCGGCTTGCCAGACTAGGTAAATATTATTTCTGAAGAGTTTCTCAGTGTTTGAAATAATGTTTTTCTTAACTTTTTTACCTTTGGAAGCTTCAGGTTCTTTTTGCAACTGTCTTCTGCCTGAAAACATTCAGGTTTCAGCTGTCAGACATTTACCAGATCATCCAGCATTATCTGGTAAGTTTTCCACATTTCTGGTTTTCATTATTTTGGTTTAGGGATAATCATGCACTCTGGTTCATGTACTTTTAGTTTGCTTAATGCAATTTTTATGTACTATGTGCGGTTCTCCTCTTAAGATTTGGTCGATTTGGTTGTTGAGGAATCTCTTGGTGAAGTGGATAAGTACTTATCAACTTGCATTACCTGCTTTTCTTCCTGTTCAGATTATATCAGTACAGGGATTCTGAAATACCTCCTTGCATTGTGTTTTTCCTTTTGCCTTCGTTGGTACACATACATAGATTGTTGGGGGAGTATGTTTTTCAATTAAAATAACCCTCATTTGTTCCTACAATTCATAAGATTCCTTAGCTGAAAACATCTACTGTATTATAGCTGGTAAGATTATCCTTTCGAAATCTATTTATGAATATAAACAAAAACTCACTTGGTGTATGTCTATGTGGATTCCAATCCCTTCCAGTTCAAGGTAGTGATTTTTGGACTTCTCGTTGTTTTGTGGTGCTGGCCATTCTGAGTTCCACCCAGCCCACAGTCCAGTTGGGTGTCACTTAACAGAAAAGTGTCTCTACTTTATCAGTCACTCAAGTTTTTGAATTTGAAAGTTCATCTTTAAAGATCTATTTTATTACTTTCTATTATAAATTCTTACAATGCTCAACTGAAACTAGGCTTTGTTTGGAATAGCTTTTTTATTGCTTCTTAAAGCAGCTTTCTAGTATAAAAATTTTAATTTTTAAACTAGAAAACTGCTTTAAGAAGCATTAAGAAAGCCGTCCATAACGAAATCTAAGACTTCATTTGGAACGGCTTTCTTACTACTTCTAAAGCAGCTTTCTAGTATAAAAATTTTATTTGTTGTACTGAAAAACTGTTTTAAGAAATAGTAAGAAAGCTATCCCAAACGAATCCTTAGACTCATTGACTACTCAATTTGAACTTATACAACCTACAGATGGTACATGCATGAAATTTGTGAAGTTCTAACCATTAACTTTTCTTTTGATGGTAAAAAAATAAAAATAAAAAATGCCTACTAGAAGATGGATCAGAGTCATTTGCTTCAACCTTGGAGGAGAGTGACGATGAAGCATCAGATCATTGTCTGCTAGCAGCGCCCATTAGCGATCCAACGCATTCAAGAGAAAAAGCATTAAAACTGGCCAAAGATAACATGTGACGCCTTCATTTCACATAATCACACAGTTCTCTTCTTCTTAATTTCGGATCCTTGTTCTTTCCTTAAAGCTGGCAAGTGATGTGAAGGAGCCTACCTGCAGTTGTTATAGAATTGCAAATTTCTGAAAGCATTTGTAGTAATTTGAAGTTGGAGAACTGACCTTTTCATTTATTATGCTTTTCTTTCCAAGTTTTCCAAATGTAAAGGTTTGAAATCTAAAGGAATCTGAGCATAAATGTTGGAGAGGCTAAGGTTGTGTTATTTGATAGTAAAAAAAAAATGAATTTGCTGTTATTTGTAATTCGAAGTCTGAGTGGAAGACAGGTTTGGTACTCTCAAAGCTTTGAGTGTAATGTGAATGGTGCTGTGGGCTTTACTGCTCTACTGTGGTTTGGAAGATTATATATACTACATCAGATTCTGCAAAATAGTGATTTTATTTACAGAATACTTTTTGCATTATTGGGACTTACACTGAATTTGGACCTCAATAGATTGAAAAAATGATTTGGTTATTCTGCCTTTAAGATTAGTCTTAGGCTTCATTTGAGATGGTTTTTTTGCTGCTTTTTAAAGTTGTTTTTTAGTATAAAAATTAATTTTTTACTAAAAAATTGCTTTAAGAAGCAATAAAAAAACTATTCCAAATGAAGCCTTAATCAACCCACCTAGATTATTGCCATGTGAGATGATGAGATGGCGAAGCGATTGTGTTGATCTGGCAGATCATTGATGTTTTTGATGTTGCAAGTGCAGCAAAGTTAGCAGATCAAAAATCCAATGATCAGTTGTCTGACATAAATTTGGGCATAGATCCTATTTTAAAGCTTTCATGCAATTTTGATATGGATTTGCTCGTTTTGAATGATGCAAGCAAAAGCTTTGACAGTTTTTCAAACAGTTGTCTGTGGGAGTCAAATTTTTTTAGAAATATTGGGATCAAATTTAGGGTCGATAAAAAATTGCGATTGAAATATATTAATTTGTGTAGAAATCTTTTCATTTTGAAGAGAAATTTAGTGTTACAAAATTATATATCAACATCACTTAGATTTTGTTTGAGATGATTTTTTTATTTCTTCTTAAATTAATTTTTTAATATAAAATTATTTTTTTATTAAAAAATTGGTTTAAGAAACAATTTAAAAGTCATTCCAAATAAAGTCTTAGCGAAGGCTTTAGTGGCTGCATTGGTTTGTGTATGTTATAGGAGATGGTAGTGAATCCGACACCTTTTTTTTTTTTTTTTTTTTTTTTTTTTTACATTTCGGTTTGAAAAGAATTCTGATTCACGTGGTTTTTAACCTTTTTAGAAACTTCTCAATGAAACACTGATTTGGAATATGAAAAAGCAAAATTTGAAGTTTATTCCAACCTTCAAATAACTATTGGTAGCTTTTACTTCTACTTTTGGCTTACTTTTTAACGCTATTAATAGTGTTTGAATGATTTTAATGTAATTGAATTTCTTTTCAAGATATACATTTTAAAAAATAATCTTCTAAAATAATTCCTGAAGCATTCAAATTAAGTGTTTTTAAGATAAAATGAATAAATCATTTTTTTTAAATGTGTTAGTAGTTTTTAGACCCAAAAATAATAGTCAATGACGCATTGGCAGATCTAATATCTAAAAAATAGTTATATAATTCAATTAAAATGAAACATATTAGACAAATGTATGTCTTGAGAATTTTTATTAGTTCATTTAATTAACTGAATACATGACAAAATTGAGTTTTTTTTTTTAAAAAAAAAAATTTAAGTGTTAAATGCCATTTTCCTCTCTTATCACGTATGGACGACATTTGGCATTAAACCTTACGTATTCTATAATTGATTGACCAAGATCAGATAAAATATATTGATAAAAATTATAACATGAAATTAAGCCATTAAATTCATTTTAAAATTAATATAAATTATATATATATATATATATATCAAATAATTTTATCTACATTATATCATTATATCCTGAATTTTTATGCCAACAATTGATCGCTGGCAAGAGATTTGATGCCAAGCAACATAAGCAAGAATATTTAATTTTATAAAGTTGCTTTCTAACATAAAATTTTTAATTTTTGTACTGTAAACTACTTCAAGACACAATAAGAAAGCGATATCAAACAAAACCGCAATAGCATAGGCACGAGTTTCTTGACAAATAAATCAAAGACAGTCATATAAGGAGAATCCTACGATAGCTTACATACTATATACAAAAATCATCCCAATAGGTAGACAAACATTTCTCCATTAAAAAAAAAAAAAAAAAAACTGATGGAGCAAAATTGTATTCATCCAACTCAAGTTCATATTTTACCCACCCAAAGGAAAAATTATTATATGCAGACAACGCACATAGTTCTATGTGTAGATTATAGAAATTAATAGTTGTGTACTCTCATTGCATTAAGTACACATCTATGAACTTACTGTATACTCCAACCTAATGACATATATGGGCATAGAGCAGTAAAAAAAAAATTTTTTTTTTTTTGGGACATTTAAGACAAACTCACACACACAACGCATACACAGACTCGAACCAACGAACTCTTAATTGAAAGCCTAAACTCTCAACCAATAGATCAAGCAGAGCTGCGTACAGTAAAAAAACTTTGTACTTCAAAAAAATTAGAGTACACAGCTAAGTACTCTCATACTCCGCACATAGAACTAAGTAACCTATTAATCAGAATCATCATCAAATGAGTCAGGCAGAATACTATCTAACGCAGCACAGCAGAAAGTATCTTTGTCCTTCAACAGTAGACGACTTCCATCTGCATTCCATTTTAGCTCATAGACCACAAAATGTGGCAGTGGAATATTAACACAGTACGCTCCTGAAGGACTCCACATGTACAGATGGGCACTGCCAGTGCACAGAACAAGGCGGGGGCAATTTGGATCCCAGGCAGCAGCGCGTATTGGCTCTTTCTGGATTATGACTGCAGCAAGCTCAAGATGGCGAATATCCCATATCCAAAGAACATTAGGCATGCTATCATTGCGGCTGAAGAGATACTGGCTGTCATTGCTCCATGATAATAGACCTGACAGATTTTTCATATGGAATATTTAGATTAAATTTACAGAGTCGTGAAGTTGATGAGAATGATGTAAACCTGATTTCATCACATGAAAAAAATAAAAAATAAAAAATTAAAAAGAAAAAAGAAAAACTATGTAAAGTTGTGGAGTTTAATTTTTATCCTACCAAGAATACACACGACTGACCACGCAAACCTTATCACAAGTCGACTTTTATAGCATGGTCCGGAAGAATTATTCTGTGCGCACGCCGGAAGGCGTCCGGAGACTAATCAGAATGCGCCACGTCACTTTTTTGCTCGGTACCGGTGCTCGATACTGCTCCGTACCGTGTGACGTAGCGCATTCTGGTTAGTCTCCGGACCGTCCAAAGGTCTAAAAGAGGGCATCTTCTTATTTTTTTTAATATAAAAAGAGGGCATCTTCTTATGCTTGTCTAAGAGGAATTAGGATTATACTTCTCTACAATAAAATTATAGTGAAATCTAAAGACAGTCATCAATTGAGTGTAGCGATATAAAATTTTGATGTTTTTGAGCATTGATCTCTCTTTTTTTTTTCTTTTTTTTTTTGTTTACTATTTCCTAAAATCTAACTCATATCATGCTCTAACAGAAGTTAAATTTTGATAAATACCAATAACTCATAGGCACAATGCTAGTTTGCCAACAAATTCACCTATTATCTAAAGGCATAACATCCATACGAGATGGAAGATTAACTATTGGAAAACGATTGTAATCATCTTGAGCATTAGGAAGATTAACACTGGCAAAAGCCCAGCTTTAAGATCTGCCGATTTTTACTATCAAACAAATATAAAATACAACGAGGCGTTTATAACAGGTTCAAATGCAAACAAAATTCGAATATGAGAAACCAACCGATGCCTTGTTTTGGATTAGGCTTGTCTATTGCTGGCTTTTGGTATGGTAAACTAATGGGAAGACACATTAATTTGTACTTAACTCCAGAGCTCCCCTCAGCAGCGTTTTCTGAAAGTGGCAACCAGAAGATTGGTTAGAAGATATCCAAGGAGAAAAATTGCATCAACATACACATAAAAAACAGGATAAAAATATGGCAATATACGTGTTTTTTTACCAATAACTTAAAAACTACTGCGAAAACAATACTAACTGTATTTTCCCACACCATGACTTCGTTTAGCTCGGCGTTTTTTCATAAATTTGCACTTTGCCGTCTTATTCTGCTATATGAAAATTCGTACACGTTCTCAAAGAGATGGGCGCGCTACTCAACAAGTGCTTTCTCCATTCTCTATAATTGTAATGCGATAAGTGTCTGGATGCATGGGTTTTAGCATTACGTAATGTTTCCTTAAGATCAAAATTTTTATTCGGCATATTTTTGAAAAGAAACGCAGAAGCATTGAATCAACAAACAAAATCCTAGTCATATAAATCACATCCATCAAACCTTTCCAAAATATCTCTCTCCATCCATGAGTTTTTTTCTCATACATCCACGACACCCACCATCATAAAATCACATCATAAATCAAATCAAAATTCAAAATAACATATAGAAAGTTACATGATAAAAAAGTAGTTTGGTATATTGTTTCACTAAATGGACTACTTGCGTGAGTGCGGTTCTAGGAGAACTGTGGGCTATATTGTGTCTGTGTAGGTGATGTGCATTGCAGGAGCTAGTGGACTCCTGCGCATCAAATAGAATCCTAGCTATGCTTTGGGATTGTATGGAAAGCCCTGATGGAGCATGACCAACAAAAGGACACAACTTCGTTGGATGTGGAATATAATTCCCTCAACAATTTTAACAACCAAGTTAAAACTTACTACATGTGTTTATTACTAGTATTTTTCATGCATTACTAAAACTACAACTAACCTCTACCACTACAAGAAAGTTACCTTTTTGTGGCGGAAAAATCCACCGCAAAATAAGAAAAATCCGTCGCAAAATAAGATTTGCGGTGGAAAATAATGAGGCGAAAAAAGTGGCGTAGATTTTGCGGGGAAAAAAAATCTGACGCAAATATTTTTGGCAGATTTGCGACAGACTTGCACAGGAATTTCAACACAAAAAAAAAACAGAAATTATGGGCTTGCTGCCCGCTACCCACGCTTGCTCACTGTCCGAGCCTAACCGGTTGACCAATGCCCTCTCCTCTCCCACCTGACCGCGCCTAATCGACTGTCCGTTGCCCTCTCCCGCCTGACTGGACTGCCTGCACCATATCTCGCCTAACCGGCCTGCCCGGGATTCGAACCTGCTCCACTCGTAAACCAACTCCCTTCTCCCACTCAGTCATGGAGACGAAACGCAACAAAAAACTTTTTTATTTATATTATAATTTAGCTTACGGTGGATTTGCGGCGGTAATTTCCGCTGCAAATCCGTTGTAAAAAAATAGTCGAAAATTTTCGTTGCAAATCAGGCAAATCAGTCGCCATTTTCGACAAAAAAAAAACCACTGTAAAGTCTGCTGCAAACTACTGACTTTCCTGTAATTGTGTAAACGAGTACAATCAAGTCGAGTAGTTGCCTTATCGAGAGCTTAACTTGTCGGTCAGAAAGTCAGCTCGAACTCAAGCTAGTCCCACTGTAAATGAGCTCGAGCCGGCTCGCAAGTCTCGGCGGGATTTTTTTAATATTATAAATTATTTTAAATATTTAATTTTTATTTTAAACATTTAGTATTAATTTTAAATATTAAATATTAATTAATTTTTATATTATTAAATATTTATTATTATTATTTTATATATCGAGCTCAGCTCAAGCCGGCTCGACTCACTTACACCACTACTTTCCTGTAGTATATGACTACGAATAAATTATCTAACATCTATAAGCTTATTACTTATCATTTTTAAACATTATATAAGAAGATAGTTGAATATTGAAGATCCTCACCAATTCTTCTCCTTCATTTAGCCAACCAAGTGTAGAGGCGGAAGCTAGAGAGGTGGTTTTGAAGTGATTGGAAGAGGATAGTTATCTTGGTCAATATTATCCCAAGGGATTTCTTTATTGGGTGATCGACAATGAGCACTAAAGCTTAAGAAGTGATATTTGGAAGCTAGAGATCTTCATGAGAGGAAATCAATGACTATTGCGAGCCAGCAATAGATGAGGTGATTCGAAATAAAGAGCGACAAGCTTTCTTTCATCTTCGATGAGCATGGTTGGTGAAGAAATCGTGCTTCAATTTTGGAAGGGGGGTAAAAGAGAAAAAGAGGTAAAAACACTAATGAAATAAAATTAAAAAATAATTAGGTGAACAAATATTTCATATCCAAAATTTATCTCTAATCTAAAGGAAAAATCATCTCTCTACGATTATAGACAGGCAAACTTTTTGTTGAACCACAAATTTCTTCTCCTATCGCTAGTGTTCTTCCATGCAAATTATGATTCCCTCTGTCTCATTACTTCATTGCTCCCCCAAATGCACGCTTTTGAGCAATGAAGTGTACAAAGATGGTACGGTGAGGATCAACCATTTTTATGGTAAGGACTTCAGATATTTCAAGAAACAAAATGAAAGATTACTTGTGCTAAATAAATTATACCTATCTTTTTCTAAGTAGAAGCCTACTAGAATGAGCCAAGAAGATGGTGAATCAGGTGAAGGATCTTTGTTAGATGCTCTGGATATTGAGAGTAGACGAAGAAATGTTGATGAGGACATCAGAAGATCAATGATCTACGGTCACGATCTACTTTTGATTATTATTGTATTTGATGTATTTTGTTTTATGTTTTATGAGTCAAATAAAAGCAACATTGAATACTAGAAGTGTAGCAAAGCCGGCCTCATAAAAAGGGTTATGAAAGTTGCGAGTGATGATAACAACAACATCAAGCCATTGTCCCATTTTGTGGGGTCAGCTACATGAATCATTTTTCGCCATTGTGTCCGGTTAAAGTCAAATTCTCATTTAAATCTAATAAAGAAATATCATTCCTAATATTTTCTAATCAAGTCTTTTTAGGTCTACCTCTACCTTTCTTAGCATAAGTCGAATCTAATACCTCAACCTTCCTAACCAGGTCATCGGAAGGCCTCCGTTTAATGTAAGAAAAATAGGGGCAATTTTTAAATCAAACGAAGGTACATGCAAGTTGCGAGCAAAGATACCTATGATACATTGATCCATAGTGTGGATAGTCCTATGGAGTCCAAAATCTTGAACGCAAATGCACATTTTCATTATACTTCACATAAAGCGTTTATTTCTAATTATTCTGCAAGAGATTGTGGGAACAAATATATATTGTTGATGGTGAACTCTCGAACATTGAGAATTTGTGAAGCACAAGTCAATATTAATAATGGGCCAATGTAGAAATATTCGATTAGAAATCTAAATTTTTACAACTAGACTAGGCATTGAATTGATGGAAGAAAAGATTCCAAGTTTGAAGTTTTAACTGGGATTCAATTAAGGATTAAAGGTTGAGCAATTCAACACCAATTCGTGGAGGATCCCGATTTCCTTCAAACCAAATTTTTTAATCATACCAAACTAATTTGAGGACTAGTTTGAGTGGTTCAACTGCCTGGTCCAATTTAGTTTGCACAATATTGGTGGTGAAAACAAGGATATCACCATGTACACAAGATCAAATAATAGAAAAAAGCAGCAAATTTTAAATCTGATTATCGATGAATATAGAGGAGGAGCGATGAGGAATAAAGTTTCAATTAACTTGAAGCTTTTGAATCATAGATAAAAATTATATGAAAAACAATATTTTAGGGTTAAAAAGTAGAAAGTTAATAAGGCAAGCATGACATATTATCATTTGTAGACTAAGGTACAACAAACTATCAATCAAACCCTTCGGACGACCAAGATTTGAGGCGTGCACCTCTTATTTATTGCGTAGAGGCGTATCTTGATGTACACCTTAGTCAATGTACACCACATCAAGGCCTCCTTGAGGTATAATCTCACCCATAATTTTCTCAAAAAGTGCAGAGGCGCACTGTTGACCACGTTTTTATCTTGATTTTTTTCTCGAGCAAGTTCGATCGAGTTGATCGAGCCTCGTCGAGCTCGATTCAATTCGAATCGACGTCAATTTGAGTTTGTTTTTTATTGAATTAATTTGGGTAGAGTCAAGTCGAACTCGAATTGACCCGAATTGAGTTTGATACTTTGATTTGAACTTGATTTTAGCCAAATTGGTTCAGTCTAATCCCAATTGAGGCTTAATTGACTTTATGAGCGATTTGAATCCACGCCTAAATCAAGAAGTCAGGTTCGACGATCCTGATTTCACCAGGACCTGGAACCTGCTGTCGCCAGAGCTTCCTAGTCGCTTGAGCTGCTTATTTTGGAGCGGATGCAGGCATCGTGTGAAAAACGACATAGAGCAGTTGCTTGTTTAGTGTATAGAAGCGAGGGGTGACCTCTCCTTCCCATGGAGTTTTCTCTCGAGAAGCCCAACCGAAGTCCAGAAGACCCTCCCCCCCTTGCTCGCTCTCTGCGGTTGGCACCCTAGAGGCGGAACTCCCTCTCCTCTTTCTTGTGCGATGGACAGGACCAGAAGCCCTCGCTCTCCCTCCGTCTCCCTTTGGTTCGCACAACACTAGGAAGCCGCAAGCATCTTCCCCTCTTCTTCCTTCGGTTTGCAAACCCCAGCCAGGCCGACGACCTCTCTCCTGTTCGACTCCGCCTTCAGGACCAAGCCCCGATCTCCCCTCTCCGAACTCAAGGCCGAACACCCCGCCCCCTTTCGGTCGCCTCCTCTCCTTTCTTTTCCGGACCCGACACCTACTCGCTCTCGGTCTCCCCCCTCCTCCTCGACCTACCATTACATCATTTACTCTCAAGCACACACTATTCCATATTAAGCTTAAATTCACTAGAGCTCACACAAGCCAGTTTCAACTTAATGGGCTAAAACCCTAATTTAATCAGATGAAAGCTCCATCAAGCAGCTAGATTGTTCAAGAAATGTGAGGAACATCCCAGAAATTCAAGATAGGAATTTCTTCTTCAAGCATTATAGCATTTCCTAGTAAACCACAAGCAAATAGCAACAAAAACCTTCACCCATTAACATATCAAAAACTTCACCTAAATATAACAACAAAAAGAGAAAAGTTTTGCTTAAGCATTTATTCATTAAAGAGTCAAAATGATTTCTTTGTCTATCACACATTTGAAGAAAATTATTTAAGGAGTATCTAGAAAAGAACTGACCATGATAGTTGCCTTGTAAATTTTTGGGGAAATCTTTGCTCAAAGATAATTCAGACATATCAAGTTGCCAAGGTTCATCCACTTCCTGCAGGGTAAAGAGAAAAATAAGAAGTATCTATCTTGCTTAGGAAGCCAATTTGTAATATAGGCTCTTTACCTTGAAAATAGCAGCATCGCATGGCCCACGAATAGTGGGTATATGTGTGAATTCAGCAAAAAATTTCCATGTCAAATGATTCAATAACCTTAGGGTCTGATCGTAACTACCCACTGCAAGAAACTGTCCACATGTGGACCAAGTTACAGTTTTCACACCTAAACCACTTTCATATGCTTGATACTTGAACAAGCATCTGCCATCTGGAGAATAAATGAGAACCTGTACCATACACAATACTCCATTATTTGTATTTCAGATAAGAAATTGGAAGTTATGTTCAACATATTATAAAATCTCAAGTATCCATGACACTAGCAGAATTGTTATCAAAAAAGGTAGAAATATGGTTTTATACTTTTACATGAAAGTTATAATGGGATCCTGAAATTATCTTAATCAGGAAAAAGATGCAAATGTAGGAAATACTACCACATGATGGTGATTCCAATCATTCTGTACAATTAGCCTGCCTATAATATCCTCCTTTACTGATGGTGTTAGGAAAATATAACAAGTACAATGGCGTTGTGGGCGTTACAAGCAAACAACTACATTAGGATGCATGATAAACATATAGCACTTAACATGTAGTACTCCATGGCAGTAACTTGATGATGCTGTTGTCTATGAAGAACAGAATAAAGCTCAACTCATCACTAATTTGAGATAGAAAGAGTAACCTGGAATTAAGACACTACGACCAAGGTCTCTTGCCTATTCATGTAATAGAGCTTGTACAACATACCTTTTCCTTTGGTTGTGGTGAGTCAAACCATGAGCAGATAGGCCAGTTTTCTCAACCAAGACTGGAATTCCATCCGTGATCAGTTCAATACTTTAATATATTGAAGTCTTAATTGAGTTCAAATTCAATTGATTTGATTTAAACTGCTCAGGAGGATTGAACTCCAACACTAGTCACTTTAGTTTCAGAAATTGAGGACCAAAGCAAAGGCTTAAAACTGAATGACTTTAAAGAACCACTTAAAGACAATTAAGCAATAACACTAATCACTTTAGTTTCAGAAATTGAGAATCAAAACTAGATTTAAACAAGTGAAATTAAACTAGTCAGATCTGATAGTTACTTTCCGTTAGTTGTTAGGGTTGCCAAGGTTAAACCCAAAAAAATTCAAAACCTTTAACTCTATGGTTGACCTCTATAATTAAAGTTTATCTTCAACTCCCTCTCTAGTCTCATCAACAAGAAGAATATCATCAGCAAAAAGCACAAACTAGGGTACAACCTCTTGCAAAGGTCTAATAAAAACATTCATGACTGAGCAAAAAGATATGGGCTTAAGGCTAATCCTATAAGTAATTCAACTGAAATAGAAAAATAATTAGTCAAACCACCTTGTGTCTGAACGCAAGTAACAACTCCTACAAACATATCCTTAATGACTTGAATATAAGCATTATTAACCCCTTTCTTTCCTAGAACTCCCCATAGCACTTATCTAGGAACTTTATCATATGCTTTCTCTAAACCAATAAATATCATATGTATACCCTCCTTATTCTCTCTATACATCTCCATCAAACCTCTCAATAAATATATAGCTTCCATAGTAGACCTACCCGGCATGAATCCAAATTGATTTTGAGAAACATTAGTATCATGCAACAATAAATGGTCTTACCATGCAACAAAAACACAATAAATGGTCTTACCATGCAACAAAAACACAATAAATGGTTGAATAAAATTATTCTTAAGATTTGTAATTCCCTCTACTTATGGGATTCAATTCCTTAATCAAGTGAGAGATTTGAGAAGTTCCAAGAAAGGTTATATCATTGTAAAAGTTTGAGTGTGCTTTTTTATTTAATTCTTTCACTTTTTTTGCTTTTTTCGTCGAAGTTTAGTAACTTTAGTTATTATTTTATAAGAGTGGTTGTGTTTAATCAAATTGGATGCAATCTGGTTTCTAATAACTGCATGAATTTCAAAACCTTTGCGTGGCTTTCTTGATAAGTTCTACACATTATTTTCTAGTAGAAGGCTACTTGATTTTTCAATTGAATTGATCTTCATCAAAGTTAGGGAATAGTAGTTTAAGATTAATAATGTGTGCCCTATGAATTATATTTATACATGATTGTTGCGTGAAATTTTCAAATCTCACATTAGATTTATTATAGAAATTCTAGAACATAAGATATCCTGCATCACATACTATTTTATAACCCAAGATTTAAGTAACAATAACTTCTGTATGCATATATGAATTAGAATGTTTGTTGGAGCCCATGGCTACAAGAGTATGATAAGGATTATAAGGCATTTAGAGAATCAAGCACAAATTAAGTGAAATATTTACCCAAAGAATATATCAAAACAATGAAGCGTGCATGCTTCTCAAGGAGAGGTCATATCCTACATCCTACAATAAGGATACTGATGTAGGAGTTCCTGCAAGAAGGTAAAACAGAGGAAGCAAGCAAAAATAAACATTAAACTGAAGTTCTGTATTGATTATATTCCAAGATACCAGTGCAGCTACAGGTTTTAGATCTATATACTATCCCTTTTCCTCTATACTTTAAAAGGACTAAATGGCAAAAAGGTAAAATGAGTATTATGTAACTAACTATAGCACTAGGATAGTGGAGCACAATCACTTTAACAGAAATAAGTGATTAGTATAGGTAAAATGCTCCTCCAGACTTCCCTAAGTAAGAATGCTCCGCATCAAATACTCCACAAAAGCAATATTAAATTCCTTGAATCATATTTGATTGCATTTAAAATTCATCCCCTAATGTATAAAATGTTTCTATCTTATTTAAAATTCTAAAAAGATATTATCATGTTCTAAAATAAAGACATTAGATTTGAAAGTATATATTGGAGTTAAGCTATTGAAACCAAAGTATATCTACCATTGCAGAATTACATAGCCACCAGCCTTAGCCTTTAATTATAAAATTAGAATTAAGATATCACACTTCAAGATTATTCCAAGCAATTAGTTAAGCTCTTTCTGTATGCCTAAATATAATTATTCATGGTGCTTATAGTCCTACAGAAAAGACAGAGAACAGATGTGTGGTTTTTTTATTCTACATCTAACATTTCACCTTATAATCAAGTAGTGAATCCCATGTTACAAGGGCACTATCATCTGGAGACCATTCAACGCCAGCCAAGTCTATCGTGTCAACTGCAAAAGTGCCCATGATTTCCCATGAATGACAAGAAAGCAAATTTATGTAGTCTTTACAGTCTCGTCTGGTGCAAATAGCAGCAAATTTTCCATCTTTGGTAAAAGAAACACCCTTTGAAGTATGTTTTGGCCACTGCACATGAACGCATGCAGTATTCACAAGCGACCAGACAGTCAGCCGTAGTTGGAACTCAGATGTTGTTAGAATGTGGCGGCTATCAGGGCTCCATCTTGCATAAGCAATTCCTGCCGGGCCTTCATCTATTTTACATGTCCATTCTGGTTGGGTTAGTGACCAAGCTTGAACCATTGGCCTCTTGTAAAGAACACAAAGGATGTACTCCGAGTCGGAGGCCCATTCTATATGGCTTATTTTGTCAACACAAGAGTACAGTTGTACAACCTACATATAAGATATATGTGAGCCAACATAACAATGATTTTCATCAAAAGCAATATGATCAAGGGAAATTTACATACATATCACTTTATACCATTTTATTTACATATCTAACACCCAAAACTTTAATATTGCATATATACCACCTTATATTATTTTAATATCAAATATACCACTAATATTTCAATCCTAACACTCATATATTTCATTTTTAACACTCATATTTGATATGAAAGTGAACTATGGGTGGTATGTATGTAATATTAAAGTTTTAGACGTTAGATATATAAATAGAATAGTATATAATGATATCTATATCAAATGCAAAATAACTAAATTTAACACTGAATTTAATTAAGTGAAATAAAGGGCAATTTATTCTCATCAGTACAACTCTACTGTGGTCATACTGAAATTTTTCCATGTTGTTGGGTTGGGGAAAGCTTTTATGCTAGAATTTATTCCTCAAATTTAAGTGCATCACTTTGTTGTCATACACACAGGAGACAAATTGGATAAAGCTGTGATGGACAAAAATTAAAAGAGATATGTGTATTCATATGAAGGACATAAAAATAAGGGAAGAATGAGTACAAATATTTTTTTGTTCCTGTGTACTATTAATCCATATAAGATTATAAAGTCCATTACAGGTGAAATGATTAACAAATAAATTAGACAAGAACATTTCAGGTGAACTGACTAATTAATAAGTCAAGTAAGAACCCTTCCTTGGTTTTACGCACCACGATCTTCCATTTCTTATGAAAGAGTTGGGAAGATCATCTTGATACTCTAAATCCCAAGAAATATTTGAAATAGAAGATTAAATAGCAAAGATGCACTTCTCTGAATTTTAATAACAAATCATGACCTAAGCTCGTTCATAACACCTTAATTCCCAGTTAGGTGCAAATTCTGATCGAACAGTTGCACTTAGGCATCCGAGGAACCAAATTGGTTAAGCATCATCTCATTTGACTCTGATGCTATGATTTGCCTGTGATATTCATACAGTTCTTGATTCTTATCGTGTGCCGGCAAAACACGCTCAAAGACATTATGCAGATCATTAAGCCTATTCAATTTCAAAAGCCAAATAACAAAGGAAAGAATTTTGCGCAGGAATAATATTCTGGGAATTTTATTTCCCGAATATGGCGCCCGATGATTAGAAAATGAGCATTTTGGCATCGGGTTTTGAGAGAAAATGAGATGTTCATGATTGTGACGAACTCAAGCATTTTGGTATCCAGCTCATGAAAGATCCCAATAGAGCTAATTAAAAACTTTAACAATTTGGGGTGAAAAACCTTGAGTGAAACGAGGTCTCGTATCACCAGGCGGTAATCTACGGCGACAGCGAGGTAGTGGGAGTCGGGCGAGAAACAGCAGGGCCCCGTCTGCTTGTAGGAATCGGTGAAATCCATGGGTGACCCGTGGAATACTACCGCATCTCAAACAATCGATGATCCAACAGAGTAAAACCCTACCTCTATGCAGTATTCTACATGAGCTGACACGAGTGGAACTGTGGGAAGTCGAACCACTCAGAATGCAGACCTAGAACAATGCATGATGCCTTTCCCGAGCTCTTAAGAAACGATCAAAATCAATCTCAGACATCCTAGCGGTAGATCCTGATGTTTTTTTCCTTAAATTTAAAAAATGCCTGTGGGGGTTTTGAGGTGAGAGCATAAGGAACAGCTCGAGGCCCTCAAATATAAAAGAAATGTATATATTTCACTTAGAATTGATAGACCATTTTAATCGATCATAAAAATAAGAACAATTTTTTTAATATTTTAATTTATGTTTTTTGCGTGACATTTAATACTTTAATTCAAACCGAGTCTTTTACATCACAACAAATAATTAAGTTTTTTTAATTATTTTTAAGCTTATAATCTAAAAAATAAAAGATTACATAATTTTAAATGAAACCAAGCATGGTTAACGCTTAAGATATTGTTGAACTAATAAAATAATCTTTAAATAATTTTAAATTTTGACTTTTTTAAAAAAAATATAATTATTACACTGATGAAATCGTTTTATTTTTATGTGACTTCTAAAAATAAAAAAAATATGGCGTACTATAAAATTATAATATTTCATATAAATAAAGCTATTTTACATTTAAATACCATTTCATATAAGTTTATAAAACTATTTATTTAATAACTAGATGAGAATATAAGGATGAAATATATGTGATTTAAAAAATATATGTTATTAAAAAAATAAAACGTAATATTTTACTTGGACAGCTTTTAAAAAGGAACAACAACAACATGAAACATTTATCCCACTACGTGGGGTCAGATTCATGAATATTTTTTCTCCATTGTGTCCTATTAAAAGTGAAATTCTCATTTAAATCTAATAAAGAAAGGTCATTCCTAATATTTTCTAACCAAATCTTTTTAGATCTACCTCTACCTTTTTTAACATAAGTTAAATCTAATACATCTACTTTCCTAACTAAGTCATCGAAAGGGCATTATTTTATGTAACCAAATCATCTAAGGCGACTCTCTCTAATCCTATCTTCTATTGGAGCTACTCCAACCTTTTCACATATATGTTCATTTTGTATCCTATCTCTAAGGGTAAAACCACTCATTCACCTGAGCATCCTCATCTCTGCCACACTTAACTTAGTTGCTTTTAAAAGGAACATAATATAAAATTTTATTAGATAAGAAATTTAGTTGAGATAATATTTAAAACGAACAAAACTTTAAAGGGTGTTTTACATACATACCACTTAATACTATTCTATTTACATATTTAACACCTAAAATTTTAATATTACATAAATACCACCCATAGTTCATTTTCATACAAAATATGAGTGGTAGAAATGAAATATATGAGTGGTAGGAAAGAAATATAAGTGTTATATTTGATATTAAAATAATATAGGGTGATATGGATGTAATATTAAAATTTTAGATGTTAGATATGTAAATAGTATGTTATAAAGTGGTATGTATGTAAATTTCCCAACTTTAAAATATTTTTTTCTCAAGAAATGCAAAAATATTTTTCTTTTTTTATCATTTTCTTGACGAAACGCAAAAAATTTTTGAGTTTTATAAGAAAATACAAAATAATTTTACATTTAAAAAAAATAATAAAAAATATTGCATATTGAAAAGTTAATATTCACATGAATTTTCAACTTCCTTCAAACTTCTGCATATAAAATTGCAGTCAGTAAAACATGTATAAAATGAACTAAGGGGCTGTTTGGTTGCCTGAATTAGGAGTGTAAAGTAAAACAAATACCTGTATTTACTATATTTGGTTGTTTGGGTAAATTTGAGCGGAACAAAACGAAATTAATTTGAAATGCACTGCATTTACTTTACACTGCATTTACTTTACATTGTATTTACTTTGCAGGCAACCAAACAGCCCCTAAGTCTTTGTTTGAAACAACTTTCTTACTGTTTCTTAACACAGTTTTCTAAAAATAAAAAACTTTGTTGCTTTATGAAATAATAAAAATTCCATCTCAAACAAAGCCTAATACATCAGCTGTCGCAAACTGTTCCGAAACAACTGAACATAATTCACTGAACTTCTCTAAACAGAGCTGGTTTAAGATTTATGATTATCAGCCACATTAAACAAGCATTTTTCTATTTCAATTTGTAACATTCCACAATAAATGTAATGAATAAGATACCCTCTTCAAATTTTACAAGATAGGGACTCCAATTTTCTCCACATACGAATGAAGAAGGAAAAAAAAATGGAGGAAAAAAAGTTATTTGAGCTAAGGAAATTTTTTTGGTTCAAGATATCTAGTCAGAATCTGATGAGATATCCTAATTCATTTTCTTTTCCTTCTAGCTACTATTTGCCATTTCAAAGCCAGCTGGAGTTCTCTTGTTCTATCGAAGAGTCAGACTGTCAGAGCAGCAAAAATATCCTATATTTCTATACTAAACAAAATAAAGCCATAAAAAAAATTTAAAAATGAGAAGCAATAGCGAAGTAGAAGCAGTTTTTTAACAGACCAGTAATTATGGCATCAGAAACTGTTGCGGTCAAGATCCAACCCATTTAGCCCACCTGAAGAGGCACCCAACTTTTTTTGGCAATAGATAAGGTACCATAGAAGATGGATCAACGTCAGAATTCCGTGAAGAAGACCAAATATAAGTACCTCTTTCCTGCTTGCTTCCAGGCACAGTGTTGTCGAGTATAAATGCCACCAAGAGAGCAACCACCATGTTAAGCGACAGGAGAGAATTCAAAGCATAATTGAGCTGCACATACAAAACTATTCCGATAAAATATATGTATATATATTTCATGGAAAATAAAGTCTGCAAAATGAGCATAAGAGCATCTCCAACTTAAAAAAACTCATTTTTTTACTCCAAAATACGGTAATACACCAATATCAAATATAAGTACCTCTTTCCTGCTTGCTTCCAGGCACAGTGTTGTCGAGTACAAATGCCACCAAGAGAGCAACCACCATGTTAAGCGACAGGAGAGAATTCAAAGCATAATTGAGCTGCACATACAAAACTATTCCGTAAATATATATATATAAAATAAAGTTTGCAAAATGTGCATAAGGGCATCTCCAACTGAAAAAACTCATTTTTTTACTCCAAAATACGGTAATACACCAATATGCAATAACTTATCTCCAACCGAACTTCATTTTCTAACATCAAAAAGAGAATATTCCTAGTATTTTCTTGAAGAAACTAATGGACCAAGAAGGGAGTCCAAAGATGAAACAGAGAAAACTGAAGCTATGAATGCAAATCTTTTGATACAATATTTGGTAGCCCGTGCTACCTATAAATAGACTGGCTGGTACGGAACAAGAATCCGTTAGCCAGTCATAGAAGGACACGTCACCCTATCTATACAAAACTAACCGCTGCTGCATATACATGTAATTATATTTTGTGCTCTAATACTCCCCCGCAAAGTGATGGATCTTGATCGACCGTCAGTTTGTTACGCAGTTTTTGAAATCGTGTTGTAGAGAGAGCCTTAGTGAAAATGTCGGCCACTTGGTCGGTTGTGCTGATTGGTAGAATGGAGATGTTGTTTTGTTGAATGTGATCACGCACAAATCTTTGGTCGATTTTAATATGTTTGGTGCGTGCGTGAAAAACTGGGTTGTTTGCCAAAGCAATCGCTGAGGTGTTGTCACAGTAGATGTTTGTTGGAGCATTTTGAGCTATGCCAAATTCTTCCAGAAGTCTTCTAATCCAGATTACATCCGCGGTGAGGGCTGCCAACGCCCGGTACTCGGACTCGGTGGACGACCTAGAGATCGTATGCTGCTTCTTTACTGTCCAGGAGATGATCGTGTTCCCCAAGAATGAGCAGTAACCAGATGTAGATTTCCTTGACACCGGATCTCCAGCCCAGTCGGCATCTGAGTAGGAGTGAAGAACAAGGTCAGTATTTTTGACAGGTAACCCGTAGGTGGACGTACCTTTGAGATAACGTAGAAGCCGCTTGAGAAGATGCGTGTGATTTGGCTGCGGATCGTGCATATGCTGCGAGAGGAGATTAACGCTGTACGAAATGTCAGGGCGCGTAATGGTAAGATATTGCAATGACCCTGTAAGCCTGCGGTAGAGAGCTGGATCTTGAAGAATGGGTTCCTTTTTGTATGAGTCCGGGAACTTAGTGCAGGTCGGATTAGCCAACTCGTTGCACTCTGTGAGTTGGGCTTGCTGCAGAATATGCTGCACATATTTTTCTTGGGACAAGAAGTAGCTATTTTGTTGTTTTGTGATCTTGATGCCAAGAAACTCGGATACTTCGCCAAGGTGCTTCATATGAAATTGCTTGTTTAGCTTTTCCAGAATGTCTTGGATGACCTGCGAATTATTTCCTGAAATGAGAATGTCATCCACATATACGATTAAGTAAACGCAAACCTTTGCCTTAGTGTAGATGAAGAAGGACGGATCAGACGTGCTCTGCGTAAAGCCAAGACTTAAGAGGGTGTTAGTGAACGTGTTGTACCACTGTCTCGGAGCTTGTTTTAATCCATAGATCGCTTTTTGCAGATGACATACATGATCCGGATTTGCACTATCTTCAAATCCTTTAGGTTGAGTCATGTATACCGTCTCCGACAGTTGTCCATGAAGAAAAGCATTCGCCACATCGAGTTGTTGGACAGGCCAACCGTAATGTAGAGCGACGGCGAGGAGAACACGAATTGTTGGAAGTTTAGCGACCGGGCTAAATGTTTCCATGTAGTCCAATCCGTATTGTTGGTGATTTCCTTGAGCCACTAGTCGAGCTTTGTGAGTTGCAATCGTACCGTCCGCGTGATATTTTGTTTTGTATGTCCAACGACACCCTAGAATAGACGCATTTGAAGGAGGTTTGACAAGTGTCCAAGTGCCTTGACGCTGAAGTGCGAGGAATTCGTTGGCCATTGCTCGACGCCATTCTAATTTTTTTTCAGCTTCCTTATATGTGGTAGGATCGGGCTCTTGCCTGTTCTGCTTCTGATGATGAATCAGGTTGAGTCTGTTGGTAGGACGAAGGGAGCCAGTTTTGCTGCGAGTCGTCATGTTGTGCCTAGGAGCAGTTTGAATGCTGGGTTCCACAATAGGCTGAGCTAATATGTCCGAGCTTATGGGATTGACCACAGACGATGGACTCTTGTTTACCTGATTAGTCACAGTTCGCAAAGGTAGAGATTGGTGGTTAATCGTGGATGTAGACTGCACAGAAACGGGGGTCAGTAGTAAAGGAGATAGAGATTCAGCAGTACAATCAGATTTAGGTGTAGTTTTATGTTTAGCAAAAGGAAAACTCTGTTCGTGAAACAAAGTGTGCCTGCTTATGGTAATTCTGTTAGATTGAATATTGAGGCACTTGTATCCCTTATGAGCATCAGAGTAGCCGATGAACACATGGGATGTAGATTTCGGTTGAAATTTGTGTCTGGACTGTGGTGGTGAAAGTGGGAAACACTCGCACCCGAACACCTTTAGATGGTCATACCGAGGTTTGATCTTGTGAAATATTTCAAACGGAGATATCTTGGAGTTGTGCAGTAAAGGTAGTCTGTTGATAAGGTAAACTGCTGTAGAGACTGCATCCGGCCAGAACACGTATGGGACTTCGGCCGTATGAAGAAGCGTTCTTGTAGTTTCAATTATGTGACGATGCTTTCTCTCGGCCAACCCGTTTTGTTCAGGTGTGTACGGGCAAGATTTTTGATGGAAGATCCCATGTTGTTTAAGGAATGTGGAAAACGCATGATTCACATATTCAGTACCACAGTCTGACCGAAACATTTTTATTTTCTTTGACGTATAGTTCTCAACCTGAATTTTAAAATTAGCAAATGTATCAAGTACTTCAGATTTATACCGTAAAGGAAATAACCATGTAAATCGAGAGTAGTCATCTACGAAGATGACATAGTATCGGTATCCTTGATGCGAGACCACAGGAGCCGGTCCCCATACATCAGAGTGGATAACCGAAAGGAGAGTGTTATTGCTGTGATCAGACTATTCAAACGCAAGTTTATGACATTTAGATTGATTACACGAAATGCACTGAACATTACATTTTCCTAAAGCTAAACTAGGATTACAAGTAGAAATGGTATTGAAAATTATGTTATTCGGATGCCCCAATCTTTGGTGCCAGCGGACTGCGGACGTCGTGACGGTGGCAAGAGCCTTATTCTTTTGCTGGGATGTACCTGCAGGTATTTGATAAAGCCCACTTTTACATGGTCCGCGGCATAGAACCATGCCCGTCCTCATGTCCTTCAATATAAAACCGTTAGGATCAAAAACAATGGATATATTGTTATCCTTAGTTAGTTGTGAAATTGACAACAGATTAAAGTGAAGAGAGGGCGAGTGAAGAATGTGAGATAGATGGAGCTTACTGTTCGGGGTCGGGAGAATACCCGCCCCAGTGTTTGCGATCGGGACCGAGCTTCCATCGCCAATAGTGATGGTGTCGGAGCCGTGATACGGCGACGAGATGGACAAGTTGTCCAACGAGTTGGTAAGGTGAGTAGATGCCCCCGAGTCCAAGTACCAGTTGTTGTCGTTTGTGTCCGATCCTGCACGAAGAGCTTGATGTGTGGTTCTTGATGTAGGTGTGTATTGGGTATTTAGCCTGTGCCAGCATGCCTGAGCGGAATGCCCTTTCTTGAGGCAAATCTGGCATACCACCAATTCTGTAGAAGAGTTCTGAGGAGTGTTGGAGTTGTTGGACGGAGCCTTTCCTCGGAATCGCTTGCCACGACCACGGTTGTTGAAAAGAGCGGTAGTCGGATCAGAGCCTCCGATGAACTTTGTTGCATCTGTCTGCAGGTTAACTTCTTCACTCAGAAGTAACGGATAAAGTTGATCCAGGGAAATCGGCGTCAGCATTGTTCTGATCGCCGTTTTGAAGGATTGATACGTAGGTGGTAATCCGTTGAGAATATACAAAATAATATCCTCTGTATCGACAACTGCTCCTGCTGCGGCAATTTGATCAACAAGCGTTTTAATGTCGGTGAGGTATTGAGTCATATTGGAGTTCTTGAAAGTGATATTGTGTAATTCATTCTTTAATTGAATTACTTTGGAGCGATTGGTGGATTGAAAACGATTTTGAAGAGAGATCCAAATGGCAGAGGTGGTGGTTAGGTTAATGACATATGGCAAAACAGTGGTTGAAATTGTAGAGCATATGGCAGCCGAAATGTTTTGATCAGTGAGAAGCCATTTAGAAAAGGAAGGGTTTGTAGTGGACGATCCTTCAGCCGTAGTAAGAGTGGAGGGAGGAGTGGGAAAATCAGGATCAAGAAAATGTTGAAAGCCATTTGCACAGACGATCTTGAGAACCTGAGATCGCCAGAGGGTGTAGTTGTCTGCGGCGAGAGATATGGTGACGACATTTTTGATGTTCGACACCAAGAACTTGAGATTGGAAGGTATTACCAGGTCGGAGATGTCTTCTGAGACGAGAACTCCCTGTGCGTCGGTGAGAGATGATGCGGAATGAGCCATGGAAAGGAAGAAGAAGGACCTATCCTGCTCTAGATACCATGAAGAAACTAATGGACCAAGAAGGGAGTCCAAAGATGAAACAGAGAAAACTGAAGCTATGAATGCAAATCTTTTGATACAATATTCGGTAGCCCGTGCTACCTATAAATAGACTGGCTGGTACGGAACAAGAATCCGTTAGCAAGTCATAGAAGGACACGTCACCCTATCTATACAAAACTAACAGCTGCTGCATATACATGTAATTATATTTTGTGCTCTAATAATTCTTTCTCATACTTAAAATTTTCAAATTAATGACCAGTTTTTCGAATTAAAAAAAATATATATAGCGGGTGAACAGTGCGATGCCAATATCGTCCGCAAGCAAATATTAGAAGATTTGACGTTCGGATGGAGCGACCGAACGACGCCACACATATTTGACGTTCAGTTGGAGATGCCCTAAGCTAAACTACGGTATCAAATGCTTTGCAATAAGAATTTCACTGGACTGGTTTGAGAATTATGGGCAAGGAGGGCTAAAACTCACTCCTTTACTGCCAGTATTTATGGGTCCATCAGATGCGGCTGCGTAAGGTACAAGATAACTAGGAAGAATGAGGGTAGAGCTAGACGGATATTGTTGAAAATATGCAGGAATGGATAGAGAAATAAATAATGTAAACCCAACGATGAGCATGTTCCTCGAGCATGCAGACTGAGTGTATTGCATGGTGGATAGGCCAAGTGCCACAATTAAAGCCCAAGTGAAGCACAGGACAGCAGCAGCCAATGCCAGTGGTATTGAAGCAATAAGAGCGCCCACTTTTCCTGTCAAATAAACAGATTATAACTTTGATTGTTTTATAAAAAAATGGTCATTCAGGTACATTTCATGAAACTCTTATATATTTATATATATATATAAGATTTATATAGCACCATAGTGTTTAAACCACATCAAAATATGTATGAAAAAAATGTACTTTACTTTAAATAAATTAATATTAGTAATATTTTTTATGTAATTTTAAAAAATTGGATGTTAAATAAGTAAATGTAAATATTAGGTTTTAAATATGTAAATAAATAAAAAATTTGAGTTATGTAAGTAAATTCCCATTTAAAAAATTGGGTGTAGATTATGAGAGATTATTCTGTGCGGACACCGGTCGGGAGAACCGTCCTGTTTAAGCTCAGGTACCGAGTACCGCTGGTTATAAGCCCGGTACCGGACATGACACATTTTCATTGGGGCCTGGATTCCGGACAGAATGATTTTTCGTAGATTATACTGATGATAGGTTTATCCAGTTTAGTTCACTCTAGCGGACACAAAAAATATGCCCAGTACAAAAAGAACTGTATAGGATCTAAAGTTCATACCTACAAAAGAGAAGAGGATCAAAAAGACTGCTCCAAATGATAAGGCTTTTCTGCTCGCCATCTTTGTTGCATCAAGGGTATGAATATTTTCTGTCAATGTTGATGAACTAGTACCAGTGCCCCAAAGTCCAGCCAGAATTCCTGAAAGACCTTCCAGTCCTATGCCTCTGCTAACAACACCAGGTGTCGGAGGCCTTAAATTAATAAGCAAGGATGTGGCATGGTATGATCCAATCTGCACAAGTTAATGATGAGCAAATTATTCTTGAAGCTTCATGAAATCATTTCTCTAACAAAATATATATGGAATATATAATCACCTAAAAAAAAGAATATATCGATTTTCAATGAGTAATCAGTGCTTCATATTCTTTTAGTCATTCTTTAACGATATCGCTATAGAAAATAGTGAAAATGCGATAAAATATAAATGCAACGGTCTGTATTCTATTTTTGTACAGAACTTTTTTCCACATGATTTATTTAGCAATAATGCACCATTCAGTCGGCAAGTCAATATAGTTTCCTTAACCCATACTATAAAAACTATAGTAGTGATACGTCTCCAAAAATCATCCTGATCGGGTGTGAATCTTGATGCATATATGAATTGGAAACTTCCAAAATTAAATTGGGATCATCTAAATTCCGATTTCAGCAAAATTATACTCAAACTGAATTTTACGATGAGATGAACCTGACAACATCAAAATCGGTCAAATTTGAGCCCAAATTGGCCCAAAATCAAGGGACTGAAGCATATTTGAAAACTTTAGTGCATTAATTAGATGACTAAATGATATCCAAATATAGCAAGCTTATAGTAGAATGAAGCAACTTGACGAGATAACCCAACAAACCTAAGATTGCTTAAGTTTAACATCATTAAGGCGCTTAAAGGTTTGACAAACGATACATGATGAAAGGTATCAATATTAGCCGTTTGATGGACCACTTCGAATTCACCATGATCTTCTCTATATTTATAGAGCATATCGCTCTCAAAATTTATAAATAGACCCTCATTGCCCAGATGAAAGGGGCTTGGACTTTTGGAGGCTTATACCCGGGGCTATAAACTCAAGAGAGCTCTGAGGCTTGAAGCATTCCAAAGCTCCACCCGGCACCACCACCGCCGAACCCTCACCACAAGACTGTCTGTCAACTACAATCCCTCTGACCTCGGTTGCCCGCTAACTAGAGCCCCTCCGCCCATAGTCGTCCGCCGACTAATGTCCATCCGAGCTCCATCGCCCACATACTAGAATCCCTCCAACTCTATCAGCCGACAACGGTCCCCTATACATCAGTCACCCAACTACGTTGACCTTCCTCGCCAACTGACAACGGTCCCTCCAACCACTGTCGCCTGCCAACTACGGTCCCTCTAACCTCTATCACCCAAAAACAATCCCCTCTACCTCAGTCACCGGACTATGACCCTTCGACCTCCGTCACCCGACTACAGTCCTACCGACCAAATGAATATGTCAACATTCTTTCAAGAACAACTCTCTATAACTGGCTTCTTCCAACTCTCATCATGTAATTTTCTCTATATGATATATATTTGCTAAATTGAGCCAAGGTATTTCCCCGATAAAAGGCATCATTTGTAAAAGATCAATCCTTGTTTCACACCACATTCACCTCCTTATTTGAACCACTTATGACTTCAACATAAGCAACCTAGTACGTATACAAGTCCTTTAGTGTGAATACAAAAAATATGTTGATTTCTACCATCACAAATTCTCTATGTTAAACTCTTATATGGTATCAAAGATTTTCAACACCAACAAGTCGATCCTACTCATCAATTACCTGGCGAACAAAATCAACCCTAGTACAATAGTACTTCCTGGCCACCCATCCTTCACTAGTGTGAACCCAATTGCCCAACTCCCCCTCAAAACTCACCTCCAACAATTATCCATCCTGACGAGCTCAACAACAATCGCTCTTCAATATAGCTTTCTTGTTATATCAATGGCAATAACCCATAACTCTCTCACACCATAAATAAAGAAAACCTTGAAATCATCAACAAAATAATACCATTTGGGTTCAACAAGACCAACTCTTGCATTACAACATGTACGCCTCCTTATCCGAACCATCATCTTGCCTCCTCATCATCTTGCAAGGAGTGGGATAAAATCAAAGATATAAACTTGAAAATAGGCTTATGTGGTTTGGACATACAAATTTTTTAAAATGCACATTATAAATGGAGTAGATAAAATTAGTATTTGAGGTCTAGAAAATGGAAGGGGTAAATTTAAGGTAACATGGATAAAATCTGTGCAAAATGATTTTGCAAGAATAGCTTTAACATGACAGAGGTAGCATTAAACAAGAATAATTAAAGAATCATTCATAAAACTGACCCAAATAATTATGATGATGATGATAAGCTGCTCTAAATAGTCTCTTCTAATTGGGCAATATTAGAGATATGAATCACTGATTACTCGTGGAAGGAACTGTACCACAGTATAACTTGGCGGTATACAGAAATCTAGAGAATTTCTCAAGCTTCCAGAAGCCACAACCATTAAAATCGCAATAAAATTTTTAAAACATAAAAAAGACACTAATAAAATGTATACACTAAAAGTAGAGGGTTTGAATATTGGGGGAGAGGAGCTGCCCCCCTGAGGTCAAAGACCTATATCTAGTAAATTAAATTGCTACACTATGGTTCCAAGCTATGAACTATCCAAAATTCAATAGATAAAAAAAGCTGCAGCGATTGTTTCAAGATGTCACTTACTGAGTCAACTGATGCAACAATTGATACAATTGCCATAATGATGGATGTCCTGAAATTGAATGTAGGTGCCCCCCATTGGAATGGATAAGGAATCCTAACCCAAGCTGCTGTCTTCCAAGCAACAGAAACATCAGTGCGACAACGCTTCATGGTAAGTGCATGTTTTCTGCAAGTATCTGCCAAAATATTCGAGCTGGGTATATTTGAGCTGCAGCCTTTATAGTTATAAGCTCCACCAGTCGTCAAAAAGAATGCATATGCCCAAACAATGGCAACACTAATGGGAACCTGCTAGTAAATCATACAAAAAGAAGAAATAAAAATAAAATGGCATTTTTAGTCATAGCAAAATTATTAAGGGGGTGTTTGGTATAGGATTGGATTCAATTTTAGTAGGAATTACAAAATCCTGTAAATCTGGATTTAGTAAATTCTAGGCTCATAAATCCTAAAAAGTGTTTGGTATGACAAATTTTAAATCCTATTAAATCCAAAGAAGTTGTTTAACAACACATCGCAACACAGGCGCCGCAGGAAGAAGTTCCGCAACTATAAGTCGCGTTAAATCCGAATAAGAATGGGAATAGGATTTAGACAAATTTACCGAATTTATGCCGTAAATCCAGTTTGCCAGATTTATAGCGGCGTGGATTGTGTTTGGCTGGATTTACGCTAAATCCTACTAAAAACGACGGACAAATCCGATGCCAAACACCCCCTAAGACTCGACCATTTTGATAAACGGGAAGTGCAAGCTCCGTGAAATTTTAGTGAAAGGAGATAAAAGGATTAAATAATTAACAAAATCCAGATGCCCAAGAAAAAAACAGGAAAACAGAAAGTTTAGGAAATACCGCATAAACTAGGAAAATTTTATGTCCGAAAATTGAAATTTTGCGAAGGTACTGCAATTGACAATAAGGGAAGAAAAAGTGTCATGATACAGCAAAGTCTGCGTCCAAGTAACCAAAGCTTCTCATAAGCTAGCAACCTTGCTAATCAGCTGACAAGCTATAAGGAGAGGGTGATAAAGCTGTTAATGCAGGCCAACACGTGATTATGCTAAGCAACATCTTACCAGAGTGAAAATAAGAATCAATAGAATTAGCGGGATGCTTATTCCTACACAGGAACCCGCCTGAGGGAAACCATAGCTGAAAAATGCCAAACCTATAGTAGCAACAGTAGGAGCAACTACAACTGGATTTATCAACCTGTAAACACAAAATATCACTATGTACGTCATCAAGAAGGAATATTTTAACAAAATGCTTTGGGCATGCCATTACAAAAGGTAAACAAGCCATCTTAAGTAGCATGATTTTAAAAGATAAATAGAACCCTTGATTTATGTTGCTTTTTAATAGCCTAAAGTAGAAGTAGTTTGAGCTTATGCAATAACTGAGATACTCGAGATACATATAATACAAAGTTTTAGAAATAAGAATCTTCTTCCAAACTATATGGAAAAAGGACCAGATAAAGACTTTGCATTAACATAATAATAAGATCACTTGAAAGAACATGCATAACTGGTCAAAACATCAAAAAATAAAAATATAGAAAACTCCCTTGAAATATATACAACACCCAGAGAATGAGATTAAAACCTCTAATGACGCATGGTTGAGACGCATATACATACATAAAATGCACAAGTGCTGAATATCACGATATTTTGATTAATATGGCATGCAGTCCTCTCCCGCACACCTGCATAAGTTTGTTCAAGGACTGACCAAACCTGTTGAAAGCACACTCAATAAAGCCTTGAAAAGTAACAGGGCTGGCTCAACCCAGGCTACACCCATGCAAGTTTACAAGGGAGGCCCTTTAAGACCCATATAAACTTGCTTAAGAATGCATAAAACTGATTTTCTCTCGAGAGACCTGCAAGTGCTGGAGAATGAATACCTTCATCAAGACCAACAGTTAACTCCTAAAAGATCCAGCGGAATTTTCAATAGCATGTGCTGGAGAATGTTAAGAGGTTGAATAAACATCTTTAATGGTTGCTTAGATGATGATGATGTAAGAAAATGGGTGTCGGATTTTTAAATGATAATTTTTTAATCATAAACGAGTTTAATTTCACAGATTATTGGTGGCTAAGGCATTTCTTAGTCAAATTGTAAAAATAAGGAGTGACCACTAGAAAATTACTCGTTGGAACTTTATCCTGTACGTGAAGTTCATCATATCAATTAAGAATCACAGTGCTTCATAAAAGTACCTCAGAATAAGTGACATAAGTCCACTATAACCCAAGATGGTTTGAAAAATGGAACCAACAATGATTGCCCCTTGTAATTCCCTCATAATGTGCCTGAATTTCTGCATTATAAGAATAAAGTATTTTGCAATTGCGTCAAATGGAAAATGGAAATCTCAACGAACAAAAATAGAGGATGCTCACAACAGTAGAAGGAAATATGATATCAGAGTCATTTAATATAAAAAACTAAATCCTAGTTAATTTTCCATAATGCGTTATCAAAAGGCATGCATAAGTATAAATGAAAGACATGAGAGGGACCAACTGATGGGGACATCAAAACTTGTAAAGTCTATCAAAGACGTGGTCGTTGATCGACGGCCACGTTCGAGTTGATATTTTTTTGAGTCATTTCATGTATTTGTCTTTTATTATTTATGTTGTAGTTGTTTTTTTTTCATTTTACCCCTTACTTAAGGGAGGTCGTATGTAAGCCCTGAGGGCATTGTCGTCTTTCTTATTTTGACTCTTATGTACGAGACTATTTATAGCCCCTATGTTTCTCTTTGAATGTTTAATAATTGAATGATAAAAATTTGTGCTATTGCTTGAGTTCTTGAGAGATTTTGAGAGTGCTTGGAGAGAGAGCGAGATCCTAAGAGAGGGAATTTGGATCACCCGCCAACCTTGGAGACGGTCGGGTTCGTGATTCATTACTTTATCTTTTTCCCTTTCTCTTCGTCATCTCATCACCACCTTCTAAACTCCTCATCACCCAAACCGAAGCCAACCGAACCTCATCACCACCGACCACCTAATCCCACGCCAACTAGCTACCGGCCTAGGCATTAACCCCATCTCCTTAAGCCGTCGGCCACCTTACATCCACCCTCACCCGAACCCCCATTCCAACCGCCGGCCACTCCCCTTTGCCTTCCCCTCCCGCACTAATTACTATCACACCTTTCCTAAATTAATTCTTCATATTTTAAGGAACTCAAATAATTACAAAATTCAAATTTATTTGAATTTGAAATTATTTCCTAAAATATAAATCCTATTTTAGGAAAGCTTCTAAATCCCTTCATATTTGAATTTCGAATTAAATTGGGATGAGATCTTTCTTCCCAAATTTAATTCTTTAAATCAAGAGGGCATTAAAAGCTTCCATAAATCCTTCCTTTATTCCCCTATGCCGCCGGCCCCCCATTAAATTCCTTTTGGAATTGTTTCCAAAACTCAAGTTACCCCTTTAGAAATAATTCAAGTCCTCTTTATTTCCTCTTGGCCGAAATTCCCATGCTCCCAATCTATTTGAAATCTTTCTAAAAGAGAGTCTTCCCCATTTGGAATTAAATCAAACCCCTCTCCCTCTCTTTTACCACCCGCCCCTCTCTCTTCCCCCTTCATTAGTTAAAACTAATGAAGGATTTGAATTAACCTTTCCAAAATCTAAACCCAAATTCCCAAACCTCTTCCCCACATGTCCAGCCATTTATTCCCCTTTCTTCCTTGGGGGTTTTCGAGATAAGATCCTCTCTTTCAATAGGAGCCTTCAAGGGAAGTACCAACTAGCGTGCTCAACACTTCAACACTACAGAAACTTCTTTCTCTCTAATTTGAACCTTCAAGATACGCTACGACGAACATCTTCAACCTATCACTACTTGTTTCCGAGCTTCAACAAAGGTAAACTTCTTCCCCTTTTCAATTATCTTCCTAATCCACTAATCTTGTAGGTGGTGATCTCATTGCGGGAATCGTGCCTCACCTCCTGCATGAGCTTAGTAAACGTAGGAACTTGTTTCGCCTTTGCCTAAGATTAGTAAACATAGGGTCGAGCGGACTTTCTATGCTTCTAATCTTATTGTTATATTAGGGATTTTATTGAAAGATATTTACTTCGCATGTTGTTGAATTTCTAACTTGTTTTGATAATTCAAGCTCTTGGCAAGTGGCTTAGCCTAAACATAGGCACCCCTCCCTTTTTTTGTCGTTTTAACTGCTAATAGTTTTAATCTTAATTGTTTTATTCAAGAAATCGAGCAATTTCTTATTGCATCCATTTTAAGCATTGTAATCCTGCATCACCAACAGTGATAGAGGAGGCGCAATTTCCAACCACTAGTTAGCTAACCACCATACTTAATAATAACCTAGCACATTTGTGCCCAAATTCTCATGCATCTCAAATATATTACTATCCAAGATGTGCAATTGGAAAATGTTGGAAGTTTCAGATTATATGCAAAATAATATAAAATTTTGCGATTAGAAAACGTAGGAATGCTAAGAGAAAATTAAAGCAAAATTTAAAAAAAATAAAGAAAATTTTTAAAATAATATGTTTGAAAGCAAAAACTTAGTACAATCTTAAAAAATAGTAAAACTAAAAATTGCAACATTGAAATTTTAAAGTTCTAGCCTACAAGTATTGTTCCAGTAACCTGGCTTTATTCTCATCCCACCATTCTCTTGCATTTAATTCGCCGAACCTCTCTTGGCTGCAAAATTCAAAGATAAAGATGTAGCACTCGTACCTTATCTAAGTTTAACACGAACTATCTCTTTTATATCATCTGGCGAGGAGCGTATAGTCACATAAACACCCGGTTCATCTTCAACTACCCATTTTATCATTTTACCATTAACTCCTTTTAGACAAGTTGTTATTGAATTATGTTTTATAGCAATAGTGTTGTCGTGATTTGCTTATATTGCAATGGATAGATCATTTGAGTTGGTAGTAGCGTTTTGCTTGTGTTGTTGGATAGAATTAATATCATCCTAAGAACAAAACACATGTGCAGCCTATAATATTGACATATACAATGAATGATAGATGCACCTCTTAGCTGAGTAGATAAAATTTGACATGAACCCTTGAGCTCATAAAAACTAAGCTTCCATTCATACACCAAACCCAAAATAAAAACTAAGCTCATAATATTTGAACCCTTCAGCTTCCGTATCTCAATGGGGCAAACACAAACAACTCTCCATGTACAGCCTATAATATTTAACATCTTGTAAGACCTTTACACAAGCCAAAAAAAATTGTTATATCTTAAAACTCCACTCTCAGTTATACGCCTAAGAAATTAAAAGTCGGTGACACCTCAAGATTCTGTATGAAATTTCTTTTTTCTAATTGGGTAGAATATACTCAAGAATTCCAAGTTCTGCTGTGCATTAACAGATGGATAGAAAATGCACTTTTAATGTATAGATCTTGAAAATATATTCAAAAGTATGATTATATAACTGCTAGCATTGTGTATGCTTGGATTTGTTGGCGTCATGGTGCAAAAAAATATCAAGTCTCTTTGAGCATAAATTTATATGTTTGACTTCAGTATTCAATTCCAGAGCTATGAATGAATAAATGAAGGATAACAAACAATTGAAAGCATCGCAATCAAACATACATTATCGCTGAGGTTTCGATATTCTTCTGAATTAATGATAACCAAAGCAGGAGCAAGATATACAAACGAGCTTCCCTGAACCAATGGAAGCCTAGTACCAAAGAATGAGTGCATTATTGTCGTAACACCAGACACTAGTAGTACAGTTGCAATAACGTTAGCAGTTTCCCCCTACACCAATGGAGAAGAACATGCAGACTTAGGTCATTTTCAGGGTTACACAAACTGAAAATAGCCACAAAGAAAGAAGGCTTACATCAGTTCCACCCATGGCGGGAACCATGATTAGAGGTACAAATATAAGTGAGCCAGCCAGTGAAAGATAGTGTTGGATACCATATAAAAACAGCCGACCTGCAGAAAAACATCCGCAGCAAGTTTGAGAAATATATAGCACAGAAGTTCTCATCCTTAGCATAACATTACGAAAGAAAAAACTTCGTGATTTCAAGCAACTTGCATAATCTACTTAAATAGAAAAATCATATAAAAGCTGGAAAACACCAGAATAATTTCCTTCTTTCAGCTGTCAAAAATACGGGAGTGCTGAAACACACTCATCCAGATGATTTTTCTAAAAACTAAATTTGACATCCTCAGCTAATTACAAGCATGCATCACATGATTAGAACAACTAAAATAGGTTGGGATGGGTTCCCAATGTAGAAGTTCTTTACCTGCATGGATTAAAGCAAGAATAGCCGAGAAGCAGGGAAGGAAAAATGCAGGGGAAAACCGGCTTTTACATTCTCGGTTCAATAATAAAACAGAGAATACTGTAGAGCGTAAGGGTGAGAAGGGAGTTATATGTTAACAGTCTGGATTGCTGTAGCAGCGATCCAACGGCCAAGAGATGAAGAGCTGAAAGTGTCCAGGCGAAGTGGAGCAGGGGAGATGGATAGATGAGCCGAAGTATCCATACTTCAAACTGCTAATCAAGTGTGCTCATCCGCCCCCCTCAAGTTGACAATCGAGGATAGGATTGTTAACTTGTCACGAAGTTGAGAGAAGCGGGCAACACTGAGAGATTTGGTGAAGAGGTAAGCAGGCTGATCTTGGGAGGTTATATGATGGACTGAAATGTATTTCAACCTGATGCAATCCCTTATAAAGTGGAAGTCAATTTATATATGTTTGATTCTAGCATGAAAGATGGGTTTGTTGGCCAATGCTAGAGTTGAAACATTATCACAAAACAATTTTGATGGTTGGGAGAGGGATACACCAAATTCTACTAGTAATCTTCGGAGCCAGATGAAAATGTAGTTGTTGTGGGTTGTGCATGTGCTGACATAGGTAGTTGACAGCATACAGAAGGTCTGGACTGGTAATGGTCAAGTATTATAGGGAACCAACTAGTTGATGGTAAAAGTCTGGGCTAGTGTGTGGTTCCAAGCAGGTGGCTGCATTGGAGAATTTGGTAGGTAGAGGCGTGAGGACTAGTTTGCAATCAGTCATTGCTGCTTTACATAGAATTTTAGCTGCATATTTGGATTGATTGAGGTGGATACCAGTGGGAATATAACATACTTGCAATCCAAGGAAGTAGTCTAGCTATCCCGATTTTTTATGCTAAATATGTGCTGTAAAGTTGCTAACAGCTTGTCTATGGCTGGTTTGTTATTACCAGTGAAGAGTATATCATCCACATATATAAGGATATTTATCTGTATTGAGTCTTGGTGAAATATGAGGAAGGAAGGATCAGCATAGTTGATTTGAAATCCATATTGAAGCAGGTAGGAGGAAAGAGTGGCGAACCACTGACGGTTGGCTTGCTTGAGGCCATAAATTGCTTTCTTGAGTAAGCATACATGGTTGGGAAATTTTGGATCAACAAAGCTTGGTGGTTACATCATGTAAACTGTTTCATCAAGTCATGCGAGAAGGCATCAGAAACATCCAATTGGAGGACTGGCTAATTTTGGGTGACAACAACAGTGAGTAGGATTCTAATTGTGGGAAATTTAGCAACTGGGCTGAAGGTTTCTTGGTAGTCCAAGCCAGGTTCTTACTTAAAGCCTTGGCAATTAAGCGGGCTTTCTAGTGGAAAACAGATCCGTTAGAGTGAAATTTTGTCTTGAATAACAATTTGCATCCTAAGATGTTTATGTCAGGTTTAGGGGGTAACTAAACCCAAGTCCCTTGTGTTTGAAGTGCTTCAAATTCAGCAGTCATAGCAGCTCGCCAAATCGGGTATTTAATAGTTTGAGAATAGCAGGAGGGGTTTGTGGGTACAGTGGTGTGTTGGAGATCAAAAATGGGTTTGGGTTTAAGGTTTGTTGGTTTGAGCACAAGTTAGCATTGGGTTACAGGGGGCTGAAGGGTGGCAGATATAAGAGGAGGAGAGGGTGTTGTATGGGCTGTATGAGATGGAGGAGGAAAGGGTGTTGTATGGACTATATGAGTTGGTGATAGGGGTTGTTGAGAGGGTTGGATGGATCTGTAAGCGGTTGGAATGATGGAGGATCATTGGATGTTATGGGAGTTGAGGTGGATGGTTGGATGGTAGAGATAGGAACAAGGGTGAATGGAGAGAGGTGGGTTGGTTATGGAGAGGAATTTCGTGGGCTGGAGTCGGATGTTGAGGTGATGGTTTTGAAGGGGAATATTGATTCATGGAAGTGTACATGTCGGGAGATACATATCCGGCCCGTGGTGAGGTTGAGACATTTGTATCATTTGGCATTGCAGGCAAAACCTATGAAGAGGCAGGGTGTGGATCGAGGAGCAAGTTTGTTTGGTGTTGAGGGGGTTAGCCAAGGGTAACAAAAATAATCAAAAGTGCGAAGGTTGGTGTATGTAGGTGGTTGTTTATATGGGCATTCCAAAGGGGATTTGTCGTTAAAAACTTTGGATGGTAGGCGGTTGATTAAGTAAACAATAATGAGGAGAGTTTCCCACCAAAAAGTTGGAGGTAAATGAGCTTGAAAAAGCAATGCTCGTATAGTTTCAAGTAAGTGTCGATGTTTGCGTTCAACAACACCATTTTGTTGAGGGGTGTAAGGAAAAACTGAGTTGGTGAATTATGCCATACATATTCACCACCACCATCTGATCTGAGAATTTTTATTTTTTTTTTGGAATTGACGTTCAACAAGACATTTGAACTTTATAAATGAGGAAAAACTTCATATTTTGAGTGTAAAGAATACACCCATGAATAGCGGCTAAAGTCATCAACAAATAGAAGATAATTATGATAATTTTGCATTGATAAAGTGGAGGAATAGCCTTGTACATTACTATGTATCAGCTCTAAATATTGAGTAGACATATAAGCAGATAATGGAAAAGATAAACAACTACATTTGGCATAAGCACATGTTGAGCAGTGAGAGGGGGGTTGATGGTGAGCTGAGTTGTAAAGAGTTGGAGATGAGGTGCTGAGTTGAAGCAGATGGATGTCCCAAGCATTGGTGCCAGACTGTGGAGGATGTTATAGAGGTGGTGAATGTTGTAGGCGTTGTGTGTGGAGGTTGTCAAGTGGTTGTCTTGGAGGAGCTAATGGGATATAGACCGTGTAAAGCAATGATTATCAGAAGTTAGCTTATGAATTGAGGGAATCATTTGATCACTAATATTCGAATTTTATTCTTTTTTTCAACTTTAATTAAAATTGATTCACAATGAATCTTCAATTTTTCATTGATTTTTTTATCTCTATGATTCTAATTAATAAAGGGTTTCTAGAGGTCCTTATCTCATACTATTACTCATATTAATAGTAATATAAAGAAGAAAGAAAGTTTGGGAACATGAAGAACATTAGGAATGTATAGCGTACGAATTTTAAAAAGGAGCATGTGTAATGCGTAATTAAGCAAAAGAAGCGAGATCATTAAAAAATTTAAAAAAAAAAGAACAAAAATGTCAAATAATTTGATGTTTTCTATTAAAAATGCTAAATAATTAAGAAAAGTCAATTATTTGTCATTAATTAGGCGTTTCCATAGAAAATGCTAATTAATGAAGAAAAACCAAAATAATTTGACGTTTTCTTCATTTTGGCTTTTTCTTCATTGGAGAGAGAGAGAGGGAGGGGCGGGAGAGAGATGACTGGGGAAAAAGAAAGAGAAGGGGAGAGAGAAAGACGGGAGAGAGGGAGAGAGGTTATGTGGGAGAGAGGAGAGAGAGCAAATGGGGAGAGAGTTTTAAAAAATAATTATTATTTAAATAGTTAAAAAATTATTAATTAAATATATTTTTACTAATATTTGAAATATATTATAGCTTATTGTTAAATGTTTAAATATTAAATTATTATTTAAAATAAAAGTTAAAATGATTATTATTTAACAGTCAAAATAATAGTTAAAATAATCATTTAATTAAATATTTCAAATATATTTTTTATTAATATTAAAAATATATTTAACTATTGTGAAAAATTAAAATATTTAATTATCAATTAAAATTATAGTTAAAATGATTATCATTTAACAGTAAAAATAATAATTAAAATAATTATAATAATATAAAAAAAATATTAATAAAAATATTTTAATATTTATTAATAATTATTTTAACTATTATTTTAATGTTAAATGATAATCATTTTAAATATAATTTAAAATATAATTAAATCCTTAAACATTTAACATAGTTAATATATTTTAAATATCATTAAAAATATATTTTGAAATATTTAATTAATAATTATATTAATTATTATTTGATATTAAAATAATTATTATTTTAAATATTATTTAAAATAATTCAAATATTTAAACATTTAACAATAAGTTAAATATATTTCAAATATTAGTAAAAAATATTTATTAAATATTTAATTAACAAAATTTTTACCTATTTAAATAATAATTATTTTAATTAAACATTTAAAATGATTATTATTTAACAATCAATTATAATATTTAATATTTACTTAATAATTATCACTTCAATCTATTATTTAAATATTTAATAAATATTATCTTAACTATTTTTTTCTCTCTTCTCTCTCCCCTCCTCTTTCTCTCTTTCCCTAGTCCCCCCTCTCTCTCTCCCCTCCCCCTCCCCCCTCTCTCTCTCCACTGAAGCAAACGCCAAAGAATTTGACATTTTCTTAATTATTTAGTATTTTCTATAAAAAATTCAAATTATTTGGAATTTTTACTTTTTTAAAATTATTTAATAATCACGCTTCTTTTGCTTAAGTACACATTAAATATGCTTCTTTTTAAAATTCGGCTAGGTAGAGCTTACAACATGGTGTGGGGAGTAGGCCATGTCCTGTATGGGCAATTGGGAGTTGTTGTTCATTGCCAACTTGAGCCATATATGGACCGAAATAGGGCTGAATGTTGTGGAGTTGGGAGGAGTCAGACATGAGATGGTCAAGTTAACACCTGTTGATAAATTGAGTAGAGTTCAAGTTAACCCGCAAACTCAAAAAACAATCCGTTTAACCAGCCCTCACTCGGTCAGATCTCCCCTAGCCCATCGCACTCACATTGGCCCTCGCGGCCTCCTTCGCGGACTCGCCCACCAGCCCTCTTGCCCTCGCTCTCGCTCGCCCTAGCCCTCGACCTCACCCTAGCCCTCGCTCACATGCTCGCACTCGCAGGTTTGCACAATAATCACTTAATGGTTCAACTATAGTTTGATCTAGAATGAACTTTTCGACATATTTCTTCAATCAAAAAAACAACAAAGATATTTCTTCAATTATATAGATTATGAGTCAAATAAAGTGATTTTTTTTGTTGGCAAAGTAAAACATGTAGGGAACACAAATAAAAAAGAGAAAATACCGCAAAAAGAAAGAACAATAGGATTTATCGTGAAAAAAACTCAAAACAAGAAAAAATAAGGGAGTCACACCATACCAAGAAATTCACTATAAAAATTTGGGAGAAGTAATACAACTCTCTTCTCTCTCACTATCTCATTGTCTCTCTTCATTCTAGCATTGTTCTCTCACAAGAACAACAAAGAGAAAACCATACAAAACTACCAAGAGATGCAACCCTTCAAGAAAATGGTAAGAAAATTGTCAACTTGTCTCGCAACGCCATAGCGCTCAACTCTCTGTTCCAGTCTACCTAGCAACACTGCAACACAAGGGGTCTAAAGCATTGTAGTGTTATGGGCAGCGTCCCAGCACGGAGATTTGGAGAGCCTAAGTGCTCTGCCCTTTGTTAATTTCCAAGCAAACTATATAGCACCGCAACGCTCAGGTACACAACGCCGCAGCGTTGTATGGTTGTATGAAGGAAAAAAAGGATTTTTGGCTGCAATCAACAAGCAAACTTGATCGATAGAATTGACGTCCACGCCGCAATACAACCCGTTTGATAGATACAATCAAATTCCACGCAAAACAAACAATTTCCCCATAAGAATGTGTTATTTCTAATATAACATAGCCCTTTGATTCCAAAATGCCTATTTATAATGAATTAATTGAATTATGGTCAACTCAATGTTAATTCAAATGACTTGTTTCTCATTCAATATCAATTAAAATGATTTGCTTTCCCCAATTTACAAAAAATTAACATAACATTCAAATTAAAATATTTTTAAATAAAATTCATGTGCCGGATTAAAAAATTTTGACTTAGGGATATAAACTTTGATTGATTGATCATGTATTACATTTATCTTAAAATAAATCCAAAAGCTTTTAGATTCATCATAGCCCTTTTTTTATTGGGATATACTGATAAACCTTTTTTTACCTTTAAGATGCGTATATTTTTAGCATTGATCCCTAAAAGAGTCCCGTGGTGAACATTTTTATTCATTCAATTCAGTTCAGCGGGGCTAGGTCCAATATTTGTTAAATTACTGCCCTGAGGATAGACTCTTCTCCGAGGGGCAAAAACCACAGCGGGAAGTTGACTTCTTCTCTCAATTGCGTGTATGCTGTGATTTTTTTGGAACCAAGACATCCTTTTTTCCATCGCTCTACCGGCTTCAAAGAACATTATTGACTGGAAACAAATTGAAGCAAAAGTGCTTATTTAAAAGCTCTCCTTCTATGAGTTCATTGATGCATTAAAATGTAGCTTTGTCAAAGGCGGAAAAATGTTAAAACGAAAATAAAATAAACAAGATGATGCAAGGAGGCCCAGGACTCTACAGCAGGAAAAAAAAACCACAAGTCCAGATAAACTAACCAAAACCCGGATTTTCTGTGAGTTCACACATAAGGCCCGATTTAAGCGGAGCCGTAATCTGCGGCTCAGGAGGATCCGCAATCAAGTCAATCTCCACTTCATCTTTTTTCGCCTCTCCATCCCCAGATCCCATAGTCATCGCAGGCTCCCCGTTCCCGCGCTCGTTTACATTTTTACCCTCGCCCTTCCCTCTCAATGGCAGATCATTTCCCACCCATCTGCCCTCCTCCTTCAAACCAACTTCAGGCTCAACTCCAATCCTCCTCTTCTCCTTCTCGAATTTCCTCCCAACATTCTTCAAACCAGCAAGCTCCGAGTCCAGATCCGCCGCTGGACCGATGTCAGCATCTGTCCTTCTCTGCCCCAAAATTGGCTCCAACTCGACCTTGGACGCCCCCCGGTTCCCGAGGCGGCGGCCAAGGCCCTTCTCCATATCCAACCCCACACCTTTTCCGGGCGGCGGCGGTGGCGGTGTGGGCGCTAATTGTCCCTGCGGTGCCGCATCTTCCCCTCCCTCGTCTATGATGCTGCTTAAAGTGCTCTCACCAGAGAAATTGTGGTTGAAGCCGGTCCTATTCGCCCACGATTTGAGCTCATGAGGACTGTGATCCGTCTTGGAGACGAACGGCTCGATGGCCGGCGGCCAGGGTCCCGGTCGGCGACGATCCTTGTTTGAAACCGGCCGGGCCTCCACCGCAGATTTCCTGTCCATTTCGTTCGCGGAAAGAGAGGAGCGGCAGTTGAGTTAAAAGAAGGCGAGGAGTGTACCGTAAGGAAAAAAAACTTTCAGGCGCCGTGAGGTGGGAGGGTATAACGAGAGAGAGTGAGAGAGTGCGAGCGCGAGCGAGTGGTAACTGGTTAAGTGCTGGTGGACTGGTGGCCCGTCCCTTTCTGGACTTGTTCTCTGACGTAGACAGCGTGGTGGATAAGCGCTGCATGGACCGGGTCTACGTGGACCGAAACATCTTGTTGCCACGGTCGTTGTCCTATAGATGAACCGGGCCTACATATGGAATTGGTAGTGCTGCGCGACTTCTGTGCGCCTGTCGACCCTTCTACCGAAACATAGAAGTGTCGCGGATCTTCCTCCTGTTGTCACGAATGCTCACAAGTGGCACCATCCAGAGTCGCCATCTTCCAGCTATAAACCACAGGCGCCGCTCGCCCATAGGAACTTCAAACCGCGATAGAAAAAAAGGAAAGCGATGCAGTTCGCTGCTGCTCTTCGCACGCTCAACAAGTGTGTCATCTACCGGCCGGCGCCCGCTGCTCTCTTTTCCTCCGCACGCCAACAGTGTACAAGTGACGAATTGTACTGTTTAGGCTGGGACGGCAGACCACTGCGCAGTAGCCTCGGCAAAGGTGATACAGAGTGGCGATGGCGAGAGGAGGAAGAAGAGAACCGGGAAACAGAAGACTACCGAAAATACTATGAAAAGAACAAGCCGTCGCCACTTTCCATGGTGGAGTTAGTGGACACGCGGAAGCCGATCACCCGAGCGATGGACCACGTGGACGACGAAAAGAAGGTGTTTTTACTGGTGAGGGAGACGGTGGACGATGCTCTGCGGCGGGCGGAAGAGATGTGGTGGGCGGCTAAGGTGAGGGGCGATCCCGACTCGCCGCAGGCGAGAGCGCTCGCCAGGATGCTTCGCGAAAGATATAACAGAGAGGAGCATAAAGCTAATATCGCCCAATAAAAGCCTCAAGTTCTGTCGACCTAAATTGCTGCAAAGAAATGTAATGATTATGGATGCTTTAATTGACCTATATGGCTATACATATATATATATATATATATGGGAAATTTACCTACGTACCATTTTATAACATCCTATTTACATATTTAACACATAAAATTTTAATATTACATGCATATCACTCTATATTATTTTAATATCAAATGTAATATTAAAGTTTTAGGTGTTAAATATGTAAATAGAATAGTATTAGGTGTTATGCAGCTTATACGTGTGCTAAAGATTAGTTTTGGGACGATTTTCTTATATTTTTAAAAATATTTTTTTAGTAAAAATTTGTTTAAACTTTCCGCAAATAATAAAAAAATCGTCCCAAACGAAACCTAAATTAACAAATAATTTGTTGACTTATACAGGACTAGAACATGAATGGCCTTCTTCTTCACCTAGGTACGGTCTCCCACGAAGGAAAGTGATTAGTGGCGGCTAATTTGTCGTTGGGCTCTTCCTCAACTTAGCATGGAGCTTAATTAAATGAACTAATTATGTTGAATAAATTTTAATTTTAATTTTTAATACTGATCGTTATTAAATTCAAAATACCTTTTATATTTTATTTTTAATATTTTGCATACCAACTTAAGCTTCATTCATATTATTGTACTATTAAGAAAACAAAAATTGTTGCATTTAATAGCAATGATTTAAAAGCCACTACTATTAAATCCCTTCAGCCATGTTAAATATGTTATCAAAAGTGGCGATTTAAACCTCTGTCTAATATTTTAGTAAAGTCTTATATTCCCTCTTTGATTGCTTTGTTGGCCTCAACATGACATCTTCCTCGACCTAATCGAGTGATCCCACCCTCTCTCTCATCCATATGCCTAACATTCCAGCTTGTTCACTCAAATCGAGATATCTCTGTGAAGACACGAGCGCCACACGCGGCTCGGCACGTGATCCGCCAGCCAATCAGATCAAGGAGCCTCTCCACCAACTGGTGTACAGCACTCAGACTGTCACCAACGGCCACTAACGGCCCGCTATCATTACACATCCCATTTACTCTATATATGGTGTAATCGAGAGAATGGCAATTTATATGAAAAATGATTGTTCATCATCTTCTTGCTTAAGCTTTTCTTTCTCTTGTTACTAACGTTGTGCAGGTTTATCATGGTATCAGAGCCAAAGTATCCGTCTCTCTTCGTCGCCATGGCCGAGCAAGAATCGTCCTCCACCGCACCTCCCTCTTCACTTCTGGCCCCGAGACCAGAACCCATCTCAAACGAGATCACCATTCCAGCTTCCCTCAAGTTCCTGATGACGAACTTGAAACTTCTTATTCCCAATCAACTTACCAGCGAAAACTACCCCATCTGGCGACACCAGATCCACCAACTCTTCGCTGCGAATGGCTACGACGGACATCTGTCCGGCAGCATCATCAAACCAACTATTCTTCCCACCGGAACAAACTCTACAGAGGTCCTCACATGGAACCTCATTGAACAAAATATCGTCTCCGCCTTACTCTCCACAATTCCCCTGCTGTTCTGCCCTACATTCTCACTCTCAAGTCTGCCAGCGAGATCTGGGCCACGCTCGAACTGCGCCTCCAGCAGACCAACCGGTCGCACATGATACAACTCAAAAATGAGCTATACCACATTCAAATGCGGGATCTCTCCATGATGCAATATCTAACCAAGATCAAGTCTCTCGTGGACAACATTGCTGCAGCCGGTCTCTCCTTGACCCCGAAGAAATCATTCTGCATATCCTGAACGGGCTACCGCCCTCTTACAATGCATTCAAAACGTCCATCCGCACCAGCCAACTACCAATCATCATGGACGTACTCTACACTCAGCTGTGCAGTGAGGAAATACACCAGCAATCCGAGCTCAATCGGGAAATCACCCCGACATCAGATAATGCGGCCTTCTACGCCTCCCGTAACAATGCTCCTCTCGGCAGATCTCTTGCTCGAATCTCCAAGGGAAGAGGAGCTCCTTTCAGATAATGTCTCTCGGTCAATCGCTCGACCAATGATTCCACCCGACCTACCTGCCAAATATGTAGCAAGCAGGGTCATGTCGCCTCCACGTGCTGGCATCGTTTTAACTCCTCCTATAATTCAGGATCAAACTCCACACCTCGGGCGCTATATTCCAGTCCCTCTTCCACTTCATCCAATGAGTAGGTCTTGACTCAGGTGCTACAGCACACCTCACCCCAGATGTGAGACCTCGTTCCCTTACTGTTCCTCTCTAACTTGGATTTTCCTCCCAGGATCGTCCGGGACGATATTGAGATCGTCCAGGCCGATCTGTACTGTTCAAAATACCGTCTTGAGAATAGTTATAGGAACCGTCCAGGACGATCGGGACGATCGATTTTGGTCTGATCGTCCCACGACGATTTGGCGATCGGCCGGGCCGATCAGCCTAATGATATAAGAAAATCAGCTCGTTTTGAGGAGAGAGAAAATCATTTTAAAACAAAATATCTGATTTGAGGAGAGAGAAAGAGAAAGGGAAAAGATGAAAAGCTTGGTTTCAGAGGCCGCGGAGCGCTTTTCGTCCGACGCCGCTGTTGGGAAAAGTGAAGATCTCGTGGTAAGGACTCCGAATCCTATTTCTGTTTTCAGAGATATTGAGTTTTGACCGAGTTGTGCATTGTTTTGTGTTTTCGTAGTCAAATTTTGGACATGATTTCGATTTGACACAACTTTCATCGCACAACTTTTGGTATGTTATAGATATGATTATTGTACACGATTTGAGTATTTTCTGCGATGATTTTACCGGTCGGAATTGATTATACACGATTTTAATCGAATAGAAAAATATCAGGACTTGATTTGATTTGGATTCTATAGAATAATAGTCTTGTATTGATGTCGTGAATATTCTACTGTAATTTGGAAGAAATTGGAATTTGTGCCTTTTTGCAGGATTTTTGTGTAAATTTGACAGACTGTCGTTACTCTGCCCGATTTTCGTAGATTTTCGGATTTGTTTGGAATTGATAGATTAGATTGATATGCTTATGATTATTGATATGATTGTTATAGATTGCTTTAATATTGATTATTGAACTGATTATTGATTGATTATTGATACTGGAACACACGTATAACCTGGTTGAACATTGGTTGAAGATAGAATTAGTACGCAGGATCCGACACAATCTCAACGGCGAATGGCAACTCCCTTTCAATCCACAACACCGGCCAAGGCTTGCTTCCCCTCCCTGACTCGACTCGTAAGCTCTACCTCCATAAAATTCTTCACGTCCCTCTTCTCTCTCACAATCTTTTATCCATCCACAAATTAACTTCTGATAACAATTGTTCCATTTTGTTCGATTCCACCGGCTTCGTCATTAAGGATCTCTTGGACAACACAATACTCCTTCGTGGACATTGCCGTGATGGTCTCTACTCTGTTCCCTCCTCTCCGACCAGCAATTTTCGCGCTCTGCACTCCACCACCACTTCAGCTATCTGGCACGCACGGCTTGGTCACCCCAACATCAGGAAACAACAAAGCCTCTCAAAAATTTTTCCTTCTTTAAGTATTCCATATGTTTCTAGTTTATGTGTTTCGTGTAATGTGGCCAAAAGCAATAAATTATCTTTCTCTCTTAGTTCTTCCCGTGTAATCAAACCATTTATGCTTATACACACTGATGTTTGGGGTTCGTCTTTCTTCAAAAACTGGCTATCGTTATTACATCATCTTCATCGACGATCATACACGCTTCACATGGATATACTTAATGCTTACAAAAGTTGAAGCATTAACCAATTTCATACATTTTAACAAACTAATTCAAACCAAATTCAATTCAAAAATACAAACGTTGGGCTCGGACGGCGGCGGCGAGTACACAAGCCAACTGTTCAAATCCTACCTAGCCAACCACGGCATCACTCATCAAATTTCATGCCCCCACACCCCTGAGCAGAACGGTACAGCAGAGCACAAACATCGTCATTTGTTAGAAACCACTCGGGCTCTTCTGTATCACGCTAATCTTCCACATTACCTCTGGGCCGACGCCCTTCTCACTGCCACCTACCTGATAAACCGTTTACCTTCCAACAGCATCCAAAATCAAATCCCATATCAATTACTCTACAATCAACTTCCCAACTACTCCTACCTTCGGACCTTTGGATGTTTTTGCTTCCCCTGGTTACAACCTACAACACTGTCCAAGCTACATCCTCGATCACACCAGTGCATCTTTCTCGGTTATTCACCCACACACAAAGGATATTGCTGCCTTAATCTCCGCACCTCCAAGCTTCACATCTCGCGGCATGTTGTCTTCCATGAATCGGTCTTCCCGTTTCGAACCATAATCCCATCCCCACCTTCACCACCTTCGTCGTCTCCCCTATATACCTCACCATCCCTCCTTCTCCCAATCTCGACCACCATCACACCACCTACACTTAACCCCCCCACCACCACTATTTCAACTATACCTCCTAACCCGTCAACTTCATCACCTTTACCTTCTCCTCCGCAATCCTTCAATTCCCCAGCACCTACTCAACCGATCACCAACCCATGCCCTCACACATTCATTCATCCAATGCAGACCAGACTTCGATTTGTCATCCACCGCCCCAAACAGATACTCGACCTCCTTACCCTCACCAATGTCCCCTCTACACCTTCCACCTACAACCAAGCCTCCCAATCCCCCCACTGGAGAGCTGCCATGTCCGCTGAATTCATGGCCCTTCAAAAACAGGGCACCTGGTCCCTCGTCCCACCTCCCTTGAACAACACTGTTCTAGGATGCAAATGGACATTCAAACTTAAACACAACCCAGACGGCTCCGTAGAACGGTACAAAGCGAGACTCGTGGCACAAGGATTCAACCAGGAATTCGGCATCAACTACCGAGAAACCTTCAGTCTGGTTGCCAAAATGCCCACTATCAGGATCCTTCTCCTCATCTCTCTGCACTTCGGTTGGCCAACCCTACAGTTCGACATTTTGAACGCCTTCCTCCATGGAGACTTAAAGAGGACATTTATATGCAGCAGCCGCCCGGTTTCCTTGACAAAGACCTTCCCACTCACGTCTGCAAACTGCATAAGACCATTTATGGTCTGAAACAGGCTCCCCGGGAATGGTATAATACATTTACCAAATCCCTACTCACATTCGGCTTCCAGTTTAGCAAAGCAGATCCCTCCTTGCTCATTTATCACAAAGGCAACATCAAACTCTTCTTACTAATCTACGTCGATGATCTTCTCATCACCGGCAACGATCAGAGCGCTCTCACCACACTACTTGATCATTTGAATCAACATTTCTCCCTCAAACAGCTGGGGCCTATCTCACAATTTCTGGGAATTCAAGTTTCTCCCACTTCAACCGGTATACTTCTCCACCAAACACAATATGCTCTTGATCTAGTTGCGTCAGCTGGACTATAGCATAGCAAGCAAACTCAGACACCAGCTGCCCTCCGATCCACTCCAACAACAGCTGACTCTGCTCCGTATTCCAATCTGCATAAGTACATGCAACTGGCAGGCTCATTGAATTACCTGACCATTACAAGATCGGACATAGCTTATGCTGTTAACTACATTTGTCAAAAAATGCATCGTCCCACCATGGCTGACTAGACCTGTCAATATTGGACCCGACCCGAAAACCCGACCCGAAATTTTCGGGTTTGGGTTGACCCGAACCCGAAGCGGGTTGGGTTCGGGTCCGGGAAATCGACCCGTTTACAAAAACGGGTCGGGTTCGGGTTGCAGGTCAACCCGAAAACCCGTTTAATTTTAAAAATTTTGATTCACGCCCTTGCCCGAGCTGCCCGCTGCCCCAGCCCGCCCTTGCCCGAGCTGCCCGATTGCCTCAAGCCGCCTGCCCATTGAAAGTGGTTAGAGACGATAGCAATTCAGATTCAACAAGATTTGGAGGTTCTTCATCGCGAAGATCATGGAATGTCTTTGGGAGTTGGCGGCATAGTTTGAGAGATATAGCTTCAGGCTCGGTGCCGCCAAGGAATGGTGGAGAGTTCTCCTCCTCTCGCAGGAGACTGCCTAAAGAGATTGTACCTGAACCAATTGGCATGGAGTATTTAGATTGAGATGTTTTTTTGAATTTTTTGACTGGAAATTCTTTGCAGGCTCCCTATTTGTGTGCCTGGATGTAATCAGCAGCTGGGGCATGCAGGCTTTAGTTCTGCTTGTCTTAAAGAGCTCGGATTTGATTTGATTGAAGATTAATTCTTTATCCTTTATTCTATGTCTGTTAGTCTGTAGAGGCTGTAAAAAGTGGTTCTTGGATTTTCTGATTGGATTCTTAAAACTAAATAAATAAAAACACAGTTTTGATCAGAAATCAACAACCTAGCCCTCACACTCGGCCCTCCATTTTTCCTGCTCTCTCTTCCCCTTTTGCTCCGATTATAAACTCCCATCCATTTAAGGCCTCAGTGCCTAAGCCTCTTCTATGAGGCATCATGAACCTCGCCAAGTTTCCCCCTCTAGGCCCTTCTGCTTCTACCAGCATCCATGTTGCGATCATTCCACAAAGACTCACACAAACAAACCTCCTTGCCCCTACTAGGGATGTAAACGAGTGAAGTTAAGCTCGAGTCATCACCTTTGGTTTGAGCATTATTATATGTATTAGTATATAACTCAAATGTAATTAAATAAAATAAAAGGTGAGCTGTCATATTATGATTGGTTAGACTCTCACCTACTTGCTTATATATAGCCTGTAATAGCTTTCATATGAGAATGAGATAATAGTTTTATTTTCTCTCTGTGGTCCATTTCAAGAACCTCATAAGCGTGGTTCAAGAACCTACGGGTTCTACATGGTATCAGATAGGTCATCCTCAAGGAGCATCAATGGCGCTTTCGTCCGGATCTCAGGTTGAAGATCTTGATGTCTCAACACAGCAAGAAGCTCCAGCGCTCTCTTCTGTTCTCAAATTCGTAGTATCCAATCTGAAGCAAATCGTTCAGATTCAGCTTACACCGGAGAACTACACCATATGGAGATCACAAATCTCCAAGATCTTTCGGGCAAATGGGTTTGAATCTTATCTTGATTCTACTTTTTCCCATCCTCCATCCCTTCTTACAAATCCAGATGGCACCACCGCCCCTAACCCTGCGCATTCTAAATGGATGCTCACGGATCAAAACTTGTCGGCTGCGATTTGCTCAACCATTTCCTCACCGATTTTGCCCTACGCAATTCATCTTGATTCCTCATCTGCTATTTGGCAGACTCTTGAATCAAGATTTCAAGCCAACAACCGATCTAAGGTCATTCAGTTAAAGAATGCCCTTCACCATATCTCCCTAAACAACTCCACCATGACCCAATACCTCTCCGATATTAAGTCCCTGGTGGATCAGATTGCTTCCGCAGGATCCAAGCTAGATACCGAAGATATAGTGTTACATATCCTAAATGGACTTCCACCATCATACCAATCTTTTAAGACCTCTATCCGCACAATGCTATCTCCCATAAGTCTTGACAACCTGTACGCTCTCCTTCTCAGTGAAGAAATCAATATCGTCTCGGATGCAGCTCGCCAATCCTCGTCCGATCCGAACACTGCATTGTTTACGAATCGCGGAAAAGGCCGCAGGAACAGAGGACGCTCAACACAAAGCTCCAACAGATCTACTACTAATCCACTACCCACGTGCCAAATTTGCCTCAAGAAAGGGCATTCGGCACCTGCCTGTTGGCATCGTCTCAACACGCAGTACGTTCCGCAACCGCAACATCAAACAAATGCTGCATTACTCGCCGGAACCTCCAGATCCACGGACGAATGGTTTCTTGACTCGGGAGCCTCCTCCCATCTCACAAATTCACTTGAAAACCTCTCCGTTGCTAGCTCGTATCAGGGATCCGATGGCATTACAATAGGTGATGGAAGCTCTGTCGGGATCGCTCACTCCGGCACAGGTGTTCTACCAACACCTGCTCGTAAGTTGGTGCTTTCTAAAATTTTTCACACTCCTTCTCTTCAATTTAATCTACTGTCCATTTCGCAACTTACAAAAGACAATCAGGTCTCTATTACTTTCGATCCTAACGGATTTATTTTGAAGGATTTGAAGACCCAGGAAACTCTGCTCCAAGGTCCAAGTAAAAATGGGATATACCCGGTACTCTGCAATACTACCAGTGTTCTTCCGAAAACAGCTTATCCAGCTGTCCAGAACTCACAGTTCTCCTGGCACCTAAGACTAGGCCATCCGAATAAAAGAATTTTGCAATCTATTTCTGCTTCTAATCCTTTGTTACATATCAATGTTAGTAATAATGTTTGCCATGCGTGTACTGTTTCTAAAACTCATAAGCTTCCGTTTGAAGCATCTAGTACTAGCACGAAATCTGTTTTAGATTTGATTCATTCTGATGTCTGGGGACCGGCCCCTGTCATATCTACTACTGGTTTGTTATATTACGTTATCTTTGTTGATGATTTTACGCGATTTACTTGGCTTTTCCCGATGCGTTATAAATCTGATGTAACTGCAATCTTTATTACGTTTAAAGCTCATATCGAGAAACAAACCGGTAAACTAATAAAGAGCATTCGCACTGATGGCGGAGGTGAATATCTAAACCATAATTTTCGTAATTTCCTTCAATCTAATGGCATTTCTCACCAGGTATCGTGTCCGTATACTCCGGAGCAAAATGGAGTTGCTGAACGTAAGCACCGACATATCATCGAAACATCAAGATCGCTTCTGTGCACGGCTCATATACCATACGCACTATGGCCTGATGCGGTCCTCACATCAGTCTACTTAATCAATCGAATGCCATCAAGTACAAAACAAAACTACTCGCCGTTTGAGTTGCTTTACCACACAAAACCTAAGTATGATCACCTTCGCACTTTTGGGTGCGCATGTTTTCCACTAATTCCCTCTTCAAACCGTCACAAATTGGAACCCAAAACCAAATCTTGTGTCTTCATTGGCTATTCGGAAGGCTATAAGGGATATAAATGTCTTGACCCTCTCACATTCAAAGTAACTATATCCCGCCATCTTGCCTTTGATGAACAATATTTTCCTTATGCCCATCTCAACTCAGCATCTGCCTCATCCACCGATACTATACCACCTTCCCTTCTACTACCCACTTTGGTTCAATCTACTTTGGTACCCAAGACTCCACAATCCAATACCAATTTGGTATTAAATTCCTCACCGCCTCTCAACACTCTTGCTTCAAGTGCAGACCAGTCAGCAAAAGCTTACGCTACCATCATGCCCGATTCAGTTCAAATTCCTCCAACGAATCAACATCCAATGACAACTCGCAGCAAAACAGGCACAAGGAAAACTAAGGTTCAATTTAATCTGCTTCATCATCAACAACCAGCCAACCAATCCTTGGCTCCTACCAGTTATACCGAGGCAGCTAAACATCCGGAATGGCGGAAAGCAATGTCAGAAGAGTTTCTTGCTCTTCAAACCCAAGGCACGTGGTCACTCGTTCCTCCACCGGACACCGGCGTACTGGGCTGTAAGTGGACCTATCGTACGAAGCTTCACGCTGATGGATCTGTTGCCAAATTCAAAGATCGCTTGGTAGCTCTTGGAAATCACCAAGAATTCGGTATTGATTATTCTGAAACTTTCAGCCCGGTCGCTAAGCTTCCGACCATTCGAATTTTACTGGCTTTAGCTATACAAAACAACTGGAAGGTTCAGCAGCTCGACGTCGCAAATGCATTTCTTCATGGGAAATTGCAAGAAATCGTCTTCATGAAACAACCCAAAGGGTTCGAGGATAAAAATCATCCCAACTACGTATGCCGTCTTCACAAGGCTTTATACGGACTTAAACAAGCCCCTCGCCAATGGTACAATACTTTCATGGAAAATCTTCTTTCACTCGGCTTCAAAAACAGTAACTCTGACCCTTCCTTATTTATCTTAAATAAATCTGATACTAACATCTTCTTGCTTATCTATGTTGACGATATTCTTATTACTGGAAATAATGAGTTTATGATTTCTAATATCCTCAAACAGCTAAGCATCAAATTTACTCTTAAACACTTAGGCGAAGTGCACAACTTCCTCGGGCTTCAAGTCATACGACAGGAACATCAATTCTTTCTGTCCCAACAGCAATATGCCACCTCGATACTTCAACAAGCAAATCTGCTGCAATGTAATTCTATTTCAAATCCTTCCTGTACCAAGCTGCCGCAAGATTTCAAACATGAGGAAACACTTTCCGATCACATGATATACAGGAAAATTACGGGATCTCTTCAATATCTACTCTTACGCGTCCCGACATCGCCTATAGTGTTAACATTTTATCCCAACATATGCAAAACCCGTCACAGCAACATACATTTCTCCTCAAACGCCTCCTACGTTACATCAAAGGTACGTTGGATTTTGGATTACCTATTTCTAAATCTAATCTTCAACTTTCTTCTTACTCAGATGCCGACTGGGCTGGCGATCCGATGACTCGCAAATCCACTAGCGGTTCTGCTCATTCCTTGGCGACACGCTGATTTCCTGGACAGTAAAGAAGCAACACACAGTCGCCCGATCTTCCACCGAATCTGAATACCGTGCACTCGCCGCCCTTACAGCGGATGTGATCTGGCTCCGAAAACTCCTGAACGAATTCAACATCACACAGACGTCTCCGACTGATATTTTCTGCGACAACATGTCGGCCATTGCTCTAGCTAACAACCCGGTGTTTCATGCTCGCACGAAACACATTGAGATAGATCAGAAATTTGTCCGTGATCATATACAGCAACAACATATCCGCATTCTTCCAATCAACACCATAGATCAAGTCGCCGACATCTTCACCAAAGCATTATCTACACCTCGGTTTCATACCTTACGAAGCAAACTAACGGTTACACAAAATCCATTAGTTTGCGGGGGACTATTTGTATATAACTCAAATGTAATTAAATAAAATAAAAGGTGAGCTGTCATATTATGATTGGTTAGACTCTCACCTACTTGCTTATATATAGCCTGTAATTGCTTTCATATGAGGATAAGATAATAGTTTTATTTTCTCTTTGTGGTCCATTTCAAGAACCTCATAAGCGTGGTTCAAGAACCTACGGGTTCTACACTCTCGTCCTCTCGATTCACTCATCTCAGGACCAAGCTGAGCATTTGCTCCTCAAATCCTCACCTTGCGGGGGGCTGTGAAGACACGAGCGCCACACGTGGCTCGGCACATGATCCGCCAGCCAATCAGATCAAGGAGCCTCTCCACCAACTGGTGTACAGCGCTCAGACTGTCACCAACGGTCACTAACGGCCCGCTATCATTGCACATCCCATTTACTCTATATATGGTGTAACCGAGAGAATGGCAATTTATATGAAAAATGACTGTTCATCATCTTCTTGCTTAAGCTTTTCTTTCTCTTGTACTAACGTTGTGCAGGTTTATCAATCTCATCGTATGCCAACGTTCAAGTTCCTCCATCCCTATTATGTGATACGGCTCTTTATCATCCTGATGCTGGTTGATCCTGTCGGCCTCTTTCACTCAAATCCTGATGCCATTGTTCCATGTGTGAGCATCGCACCCCGCCTGTCCTAGCTATCCTTGCCCTTACCCAAGCCCTCCACCAAGAGTTCGGCGCCAGAGTGCCAACCACCACCTGGCCTAAAATAAAACTCCATGCTCACGCCGCCTTTCTAATTGCTCCTACGGCACATCGTATATTTAATTTGTTAAATCTCCAATCAATGATTATGTGCTGATCGTTTGTAAAATCCTTACAAATCATCTTAAGAGATAATTAATTCTATTTGATGGTAGGATTGTTGCATTTCAACCAATTACCTTGTAAGGTTCATTAGAATAAGTTTGAAATCTGTAGGCTTATTTCTAGTTTATTGGAGAAAATCAAGATGTTGACCGTGTGGAGCATCAATGTTATTTTATGTATTATTATTAACCTATAAATGATTCGATGATAATGAAATTTGGGTAGTGTTATCTAATAGAATTGAGCTTTATTGTCATCTAATAAAATTTGGATAGTATCATCCAAACATAAGAATGAACCCATAGTGTGCATTTCAAAACATTGAAATAAATCTCAAAATGCAATGCTTTGGGATTGTTTGATTGCCTATAAAAGGATTGTAAAGTATTCCAACGTCTGAGTTTTGAAAAAAGTAGCATTTGGTTGAAGTAAAATAAATGCAGTGTAAAACTTTTATGTATTTGAAATTCATCGTCCAGTTCATTTTTTTGTGTATTTGGAATTCCTCCTATTTATGCTAGTTTCAAATATTGGATATTCATTGTAATTGTGGTAACCCTCCACTTTGACCACCACAATCGGCCACCCCACCCCGCATATCCTGCCACCATCGTCGTTAGCTGTTTACCACCACCTCCGCCAACCGCTGTTGACCACCATATCAAAATCTTCGGCGCCACCGCCGAGCACCGCAAACCACCACCAATAGCCACTGGCCTGCCACTGATCACCACTGTTGCTTGTCGCCAACCATCATGTCGGTCACTGATTTGTTGTATTTTAATTACATTCATTTTTCTTAAAACTTAAAAAAAAAATAATTGCATTTCTTTTACACTCATAAAAATTTAAAAATATTCATTTTATATTACATTTCTTTTTCAAACAACCAAACAGCCACTTAGCAAATTGCTATGTATTTAATCTTTATTTTTTTTTAGCTATGTCTTTAGTCTTGATATCAAGACTCATTTGATTGTTTGAAGTTAAAAA
>NW_021318852.1:4126690-4130342 GCF_001605985.2 Dendrobium catenatum
TTTAATGGTTTGAAAGCTCTCTTTCTGAATAAAAATCAATCTGCACATTACATTCATTATTTCTCACATCAACTTCAATTAGCATTGGTGGCGGTGGTGAAAAGTCATGTTTATATTGTTTTGTTGTTCACTAACATTTTCAGTGTAATGAATATTGTTGGTGTTAATTTCTTGTAAGCGTCGCGACCAAGTTCGAGAAATACAACGTGAGAAGACATTAACTGAACTACAAAGTGGAAATCTATTATCTGGGCAAGGCTTAAATCAAGAAATAACCCTTAGGCGTGCTGGTGATACACGATGGGGTTCACACTATAAATCAATTTTAAGATTAATTACAATGTTCTCTGCAGTAATTGATGTTTTGGAAATCATTTTGAAAGATGGCTTAAGCTCAGAACAAAAAGGTGAGGCATATGCTTTATTAGAATCTTTACAGACTTTTGAGTTTACTTTTTGCCTACATCTTATGAAAGATATTCTTGGTATCACTAATAAACTATCACAAGCTTTACAGAGAGGAGAACAAGATATTGTTAATGCTATGTCTTTGGTCTGTATATGTAAAAAAATACTGCAGGATATGAGAGATAACAAGTGGACTGACTTCATCAATAATGTAACATCATTCTGTCAGCAACAGAAAATCAATGTTCCATATATGGATGACAAGTGGGTTGCTCGTGGTTGGTCACGCTGTAGAGCTCAAGATATAACAAATTTATATCATTTTCGGGTTGAAATTTTTTACACAGTGCTTGATATACAGCTTCAGGAGTTGAACAATCGATTTACAAAAGTAAATACCGAACTACTATTGTGCATTGCATGTTTGAATCCCAATGATGGATTTCATGCATTCAATAAAGACAAGTTGATTCAAATGGCACAGTTTTATCCAACTGATTTTAGTCTTGTTGATTGGGCGGTTCTTGAAAATCAATTAGATACTTATATCATGGATATGCGATCTGATGATCAGTTCACCTCATTAAAAGATATTTGAAGTCTTGCTGAGAAAATGATCCAAAGTAGGAAGGATATAATATATCAGGTTGTTTTTAAACTACTGGAATTGGCATTGGTATTACCTGTTGCTACAGCCGGCGTTGAAAGAGCATTTTCTATCATGAATATTAAAAAAAATCGACTGCGAAATAGGATTGGCGATCAATGGATGAATGATTTATTACTTGCTTATGTTGAAAAAGAAATTCTGGATTCTATTGATAATTAAGTTATCATTCAACTCTTTCAGAATATGAAGAATAGATGTTATAAATTATAAGTTGTTTACTATCTTGTATTTAATATTATATATTTTGGAATAATTATTAATAAAAAATTTTAAAACTTCCTATGCCGGTGCCAAGCCCGGATGAAAAAAGTTGAGGGAATATTAATTAACTAAATTAATTTAGGACCCCCTTGATAAATTTCCTGTCTCCGCCACTCGAAGAGGATTTTGTGAGGGGGCATAATGGAGGTGGAGCATCGACGAAATTGGTGGTGTGTGAAAGAGAAAAATATTTTAATTTCTATGAAACTTATCTCTCATAAATCTATAAAAAATTATATTACCTCTTGATTTCATAAGATTTCAATGTGCTAGTTAGAATATATCATAGATTTTGGTCATTATAAATGATTTAATATGATTTTATTATATTTTAAATAAAAAAGTAAATGATACCAGATACATTATATGATAACTCCATGTGATATCCTACTGATCAATGTGATTTAATAATTATGTGTCACATGAAGCTAGAGATTGATTGAGAGTTATAAGAATTTGGGTGACTAATTCACGTAATTCAAGGAAAATTATAAGAGTATAATGAGAAAGAGTTATAAGAGACGACTGATTGTGAGTCATAAGTATAGGAGCAAGATATTCTTAAGATACACCCATTGAATATATAAATACTTATATTAATACTACTACGAGCATTATACTAATATTATTTATTGTCATGAACATTATTTAACATTATTGCTCATGATACTAAAATTATTACTAACATTAGTGCCTTTGATTATTACTCATGCAGTGATTGATTAATTATAAAAGGATAATTTTATACAAATAATCAATATAGACATTGATGCATATATATTTTTTTATAGGATTTATAACATAATATTCAGTTTTATCTTGTATTGATTTTATTTATAATATTTTAATTTCTTATTGAGTAATGTGCTCATTACATGATTTTACATATATTTAAGAAATGATAAAGATCTATAATATGAGGTTTCAGACAAGAAAAAAATGTTATCATTTTTATTTCTAATGTTCATTGATAAGCTCTAGTTAAATGATTAAATTGCTAAAATAAAAGACATGTAATTCTTTTAATATAGATCATAGAATGTGACACTATATCAATCATAACATGCATGAAATTATATATGTTATCAAGTATGCATATCAATGAGAGTTCAACATGATAGTACGTACATCTCGTTTTAATGTAGTGTTTTTATCTATTAATTTGTCATTCATCTATTATATAGATTTTTCTGTTATTAGTCAATCATATCATTAAATTATTTTTATAAATCATTTATCTTTACATATGACTTTCAATAATCAATGATGAGTTGTCAATTAATTTAAAATTAGCATCCAATATTACAAAAAAAAAGGAATTTTAGTTTTTGCAACTGAGATTAAATTTGTACATATTTAAGAACTAATTGAAACATGCCTTATTAATGAATTAAAAATTTGAATAAGATATTCTATTTTTTTTTATTAGAATGAATTTTAAAATGAAAAAGAAATATAGACATTAAAAATAAATATTTTTTTAAGTTCCATCTGATGTATTGGTTAAGAGTTTTTATTGTTAATAAAAAAAATTTAGATTGGAATCTTATACCTATGATATTTATGTGAAATTAACTTAATATAGGTAAATGTCTTAAAAAATAACTTATTTGGCCTCCCCTTTTTCTTCGTACGAGGGGATGCCATTTTTAGGGTTTAAGAAGGGTCCAGAGTACGGATCTTTTAAGCACCTCTATGATCCCGGGGCAGTCATCGAAAGTAGCCGATGGCGTGAGAAGGATAAGATAAATTTATGAGGGAGCACAATGGAGGCGGGCATCGACAAAACTGGTGGTATGTGAAAGAGAAAATGATTTTAATTTTTATAAAATTTATCTCTCATAAATCTCTAAAAAATTATATTATCTCCTAATTTCATAAGCTTTCGATGTGCCAATTAGAATATATCATAGATATATTTTATTATTCTGAATAATTTTATATGATTTTATTATATTTTAAATAAAATACTAAATGATATTAGATACATTATATGATAACTCCACATGATATTTTACTGATCAATATGATTTACTGATTAGAAGTAATAAGAAGTTAGATATTAATTGAGAGTTATAAGGATTTGGTGTACTAATTCAAATAATTCAAGATGAATTTATGGAGTACATTGAAAAAGAGTTATAAGAGACGACTGATTGTGAGTCATTAGTATAGAAACAAGATATCCTTAAGATACATTTATTAAATATATTAATACTCATATTGACACTACTACGAGCATCATACTAATATTATTTATTGTTATGAATATTATTTAATATTATTAATCATGATACTAATATTATATAATGT
>NW_021318852.1:4130961-4136295 GCF_001605985.2 Dendrobium catenatum
TAACTTATTTGTCATCCACTTTTTACTTATGAGTTGATTCTGCTTTTAGCTAGGGTTTAGAAAGGATTCGGAGTACGGATCTTTTGAGCACCTCGACGATCCTAGGGCAATCATCAAACGCAACCAGCGACGTGATAAGGAGAAGGGAATACGTGAGAGGGCATGTTGGAGGTGGGGCATCAACAAAATTGTTATTTATGTGAATATGACACTATGTCAATGATTTTTATTTCTAAAAAATTTATCTTTTATAAATCTATAAAAAATTATATTATCATTTGATTTCATAAGTTTTCAATGTGTTAGTTAGAATATGTCATAGATTTGATTATTTTGAATGATTTGATATGATTTTTATTATATTTTAAATAAAATACTAAATGATATCATATACATTATATAATAACTCCATGTGATATCCTACTTATCATTGTGATTTACTATTTGAGATTCATAAGAAATTAGAGATTGATTGAGAGATAATGATTTTGGTGACTAATTTACATAATTCAAGGGGAATTATAAGGAGTACATTAAAAAAGAGTTTTAAGGGATGATTGATTATGAGTCATAAATATAAGAGCAATATATACTTATGATGCACTCAATAAATATATAAATAATGATATTGACACTACTACGAGCATTATACTAATATTATTTATTATCATGAATATTATTTAACATTATTGATCATGATACTAATATTATTACTAACAGTAGTGCTATTAATTGTTAATATATTTTTTATAAGATTTATAATTTATTATTCACTTTTATCATGTATTAATTTTAGTTATAATTTTACTTACTTGTTGGGCTATATGCTCATTATATGATTTTACATATATTTAGAAATTAATAAAGATCTTATGATATGAGACTTCATATAAGAAAAAAAAATGCTATCATATTTTTTTTAATGTTCATTAATAAGCTATAGTTAAATAATTAAATGGTTAAAATGAAAGACATATAAAATTTCTTTCAATATAGATCATGGAATGTGACAATATATCAATCATATTATGCATGAAATTATATATGTTATCATATATGCATATCAATGAGAGTTCAATATGATAGAACATTCGGCTTTAATGTAGTGGTTTTATCTATTAATTTTTCATTCCTCTAACATATACATCCTTATGTATTAGTCAATTATATATTTCAGTTATTTTTATTAAACATTTATCTTCATATGTGACTTTCAATAATTAATGAAGAGTTGTCAATTAATTTAAGACTAGCTTCTAAGAATAGAAAAAAAAGATTAAGATATTTTTGTTTTTGCTTCTAATTTTGAATTTGTATATATTTAAGAAGTAGTTGATAAATGCATTATTAATGAATTTAAAAATAGAATAAGGTATACTATTTTTTTATTAGAATGAATGTTAAAATGAAAAAAATAATATATACTTTAAAAATAAATAATTTATGAAGCTCAATTTGATGTATTGGTTAAGAGCTTTTATTATCAATTAAAAAAAATTATATTAGAATCATATATTTATGATATTTATGTGAAATTATCTTAATTGAGGTAAATGTCTTAAAAAATAACTTATTTGACCTCCACTTGTTGCTTCGTATAAGGGGATTTTGCTTTTAGATTTTATCGGAGTACGAATCTTTTAAACAATTCTATAATCCTAGGGCAGTCATTAAAAGCAGCTGGCGGTGCGAGAAGGAGAAGAGGAATTCGTGAGGGGGCATGTTTGAGGCGGGGCATCGACAAAACTAGTGGTGTGTGAAAGAAAAATGATTTAGATTTCTATAAAATTTATCTCTTATAAATATGTAAAAAATTATATTATCTCTTGATTTTATAAGCTTTCAATTAGCCAGTTAAAATATCATAAATTTGATCATTTAGAATGATTTGATATGATTTTATTATATTTTAAATAAAATATTAAATGATATCAAATACATTATATAATAACTCCACGTGATACCCTACTAATCAATTTGATTTAATGTTTGGGAGTCATTAGAACAAGAGATTGATTGAGAGTTATAAGGATTTGGGTGACCAATTCATATAATTCATGAGAAATTATAAGGAGTACATTGAAAATGAGTTATAAGAGACGATTGATTATGAGTCATAAGTATAGGAGCAACATATCCTTAAGATATATTCATTAAATATATGAATACTGATACTGACACTACTATGAGCATTATACTAATATTATTTATTGTCATGAACATTATTTAACATTATTGATCATGATATTAATAATATTACTAATATTAATGCTGTTGACAATTACTAATACTATAATTAATGAATTATAAAAGGATAAATTTATACATATAATCAATATAGACGTTGATGCTTATATTTTTTTTATATGATTTATAACATATTATTCACATTTATCTTGTATTAATTTTAGTTGTAAGATTTTAGTTAATTATTTAGTTATGTGCTCATTACATGATTTTACATATATTTAAGAAATGATAAAGATCTTATGATATGAAGATTCAGAAAAGAAAATAATGCTATCATATTTCATTTTAATATTTATTAATAAGCTCTAGTTAAATGATTAAATGATTAAAATGAAATATATATGTAATTCTTTCAATATAGATCCTGAAATGTGACACTATATTAATCATATAATACATGAAATTATGTGTGTTATCATATATGCATATCAATGAGAGTTCAACATGATAATACATCTAGCTTTAATATAATATTTTTATCTATTAATTTATCATTTATCTATCATATATATCCATATGTTATTAGTCAATCATATCTTTTAATTATTTTTATTAATCATTTATCTTCACATGTGACTTTCAATAATTAAGGAAGAATTTTCAATTAATTTAAAACTAGCTTTCAAGATTACAAAAAAAAAAGTTTATGGTATTTTAGTTTTTTGTGACTGAATTTGAATTTGTCCATATTTAAGAATTAATTGATAAATGCATTATTAATGAATTTTAAAATAGAAAAAGGTGTTCTTTTTTTTTATTAGAAAAATTTTTAAAATGAAAAGGGAATATAGACATTGAAAATAAATAATTTATGCTCAATTTAATGTATTGGTTGAGAGCTTTTATTATCATTTAAACAAAATAGATTGAAATCTTATACCTATGGTATATATTTATGTGAAATTATCTTAATTGATGTAAATATCCTAAAAAAAAACTTATTTGGCCTCCACTTTTTGCTTCGTACGAGGGGATTCCGTTTTTAGGGTTTAAGAAGAGTTCGGAGTATGGATTTTTTAGCACCTCAATAATTATAGGGTAGTCATCGAAAGCAGCCGATGGCATGAAAAGGATAAATTTATAAAAATAATCACTATAGTCCTTGATGCATATATTTTTTATAGCATTTATAATATATTATTCAGTTTTATCTTGTATTGATTTTAGTTGTAAGATTTTAGTTACTTGTTGAGCTATGTGTTCATTACATGATTTTATATATATTTAGGATATAATAAAGATCTTATAATATGAGGCTTCATACAAGAAAAAAATGATATCATATTTCTTTCTAATATTCTTAGATAAGCTCTAGTTAAATGGTTAAAATGAAATACATGTAGTTCTTTCAATATAGATCATGGAATGTAATACTACATGAATCAAATCATGCATGAAATAATGTATGTTATCATATATGCATATCAATGAGAGTTTAATATGATAGAACATCTAGCTTTAATATAATGTTTTTATTTATTAATTTAGCATATATATATATCCATTTGTTATTAGTCAATCATGTATTTCAATTATTTTTATTAATTATTTATCTTCACATGTGACTTTCAATAATCAATGAAGAGTTGTCAATTAATTTAAGACTAGCTTCTAAGATTACAAAAAAAAAAAGATATTTTAGTTTTTACGTCTGAATTTGAATTTGTACATATTTAATAACTAATTAATAAACACATTATTAATGAATTTGAAAATAGAATAAGGTATTCTATTTTTTTATTAGAATGAATTGTAAAATAAAAAAGGATTATATAAACATTAAAAAATAATAATTTATGAAACTCAATTTTATGTATTGGTTGTGTAAAACCCCCTCCAAAACTGATTTTTGAGTGCAGTTAGTCCGTACGAACTGGATTTAGCACGGGACGAACTGAAGAAAATTGTGAAGAATCTGTCAATTTCGTCTGTACGAACCTGGAAGGGTCGGGACGATCCGTCTGGACGAAATTTGTCTAGAGAGCCAAGTCGTCCGGACGCTATTTAATTTCGTCTCGACAAAATTATGCCAGAGAGCAAATCGTCCCGGGACGAAATTTTGGATCGTCCGGGACGATCAGTGTTAATAAATATCCGATAGAGATATTTTGGATTCATTTGAAGAGAGAGAAAGAGAAATCAAGAGAGAGAAAGAGAAGAAAAAAAAAGGAAAAGCTTGGTTTCGGAGGCCGCGGAGCGATTTTCGTCCGTCGTCGTTGTTAGAAGATTTGTTCGTCTTGCAGTAAGGACTCGAATCTTATTTATGTTTTCGAATATTTCGAGTTTTGGTATTTTTGTGCTCAGATTTGTGTTTCCGTTACCGAAAAACGCGCATAATTTTATATTGACGAAAGTTTTACAGCACAACTTTTGATATGTTCCTGAGATGCTTATTCTGCACGATTTGAGTATTTTCTATAAAGTTTATACTGGTTATTTTGAGTTTTGTGCGATTTTTATCGAATAGAAAATTATCTGGTTGTTGAAAAATAGTGCTTCAGTACAAGTAAAAGCTTTGGTAATTGATTAGTTTTCTTCGATTTCTGGTAATTTGATAAATTTCTGAATCTATGATTTATGTGTAATATTACTGTAGACTACCGTTATGCGCCGCTGATTTCTCGTACGACTTCTTATTTTCTGAATTGATATTTGAATGAATGAATATGCATACGAATGGGATATATGATTAAATAATATTGTTATTGTACTGAAAAGATCAAGTAAAGACTGTTGAACCATTGATGGAGACATTAATACATGTAACAGGATGGTGGGACCGACGTGCTTTCCTTTAAAAAGGGTTTGGCGATATCCTCTACTGAATCAACGTACTACTCCGATGATTACGAAGGGAGTTATAAGGAGATTACTCGCGTCCGCGGGCAAGAGTGACGACTCTTTCACTAGAGCAACGGATTACTAAATCGATACTTAACATTTGAAAAACGCCTTAATAGCCAGTGATGTTACCTTGTTTCAGTAGACTACTGTATTGAATTGCATGTGTACAGTACTGTTCTTATGATCTAATTAATTGATTTATTGATGGATTAATATTGCTACTCAGTACGGGATTACGTT
>NW_021318852.1:4136590-4253815 GCF_001605985.2 Dendrobium catenatum
ACTGATGTGATAGTTAAGACGACTATTAACAAGATTTGATGCACGAACTGATTTCGGATTTATTGAGCTTTACGGACCTTTGAACTGCTTATCGATTCTTTTACTATGGATTTAGGAGTTTACTGTTTCTTATTGTTACTGTACTGATTACTGTTCATACATTGATTTTCGTTATCTGTATCGATACTGTTTATGTACTGATTTCCGTATATGCATTGATTCACTGATCATGTGCAACTGTCTGTTATAGATTTGACTGATTGACATGCATATTGCTTCCGTACCGTGCTTTGATTTCAGTTGTAGGCTTTGGTGATCTGTTGGGCTATTTAAGCTCATTATATGTGGCTAACAATTTCAGGTCCGAGCAAGCGAGCAGGAATCGAGATTGATCGAGACTGTCAGACGAATCCTTTCACTATGGATACTTGGGGCGTCACAAGGTTGAGAGCTTTAATTATTAATAAAAAAATTGTAAATTGGAATCTTATACCTATTATATTTATGTGAAATTATTTTTAGTATGGTAAATTTCTTTTAAAAAATAACTTATTTGGCCTCCACTTTTTTGCATCGTATGAGGGGATTTCGCTTTTAGGGTTTAAGAATTATTTAGAGTATGAATCTTTTGAGCACATCTATGATCCTGGGGCAATCATCGAAAGCTGCCAGCGGCGTGAGAAGGAGAAGAGGATTTCGTGAGGGGGCATAATGGAGGCGGAGCATCGACGAAACTGATGGTGTGTGAAAAAGAAAAATATTTTAATTTCTATGAAATTAATCTCTCATAAATTTGTAAAAAATTATATTACCTCTAGCTTGTTTTCATAAGATTTCAATGTGCTAGTTAGAATATATCATAGATTTGGTCATTATAAATTATTTAATATGATTTTATTATATTTTAAATAAAATAGTAAATGATACCATATACATTATATAATAACTCCACGTGAAACCCAACTGATCAATGTGATTTATTGATTGTGTGTCACATGAAGCTAAAGATTGATTGAGAGTTATATGAATTTTGGTGACTAATTCACGTAATTCAAGGAACATTATAAGAGTACATTGAAAAAGAGTTATACGAGACGACTGATTGTGAGTCATAAGTATAGGAGCAAGATATCCTTAAGATACACTCATTAAATATCTAAATACTGATATTGACACTATTATGAGCATTATACTAATATTATTTATTGTCATGAACACTATTTAATATTATTGATCATGATACTAAAATTATTACTAACATTAGTGTCGTTGATTATAACACATGTAGTGATTGATTAATTATAGAAGGATAAATTTATACAGATAATCAATATAGACATTGATGTAAATTTTTTTTTATAGAATTTATAACACAATATTCATTTTTATTTTGTATTGATTTTAGTTTCTTATTGAGCAATATGCTCATTACATGATTTTATATATATTTAGGAAATAATAAAGATCTTATGATATGAGATTTTCAGACAAAAAAAAAATGTTATCATATTTATTTATAATGTTCATTAATAAGCTCTAGTATAATGATTAAATTGCTAAAATGAAAGACATGCAATTCTTTTAATATAGATCTTAGAATGTGACACTATATCAATCATAACATGCATGAAATTATATATGTTATCAAGTATGCATATCAATGAGAGTTCAACATGATAGTACATCTCGTTTTAATGTAGTGTTTTTATTTATTAATTTGTCATTCATCTTATACATATGATATTTATGTGAAATTATCTTAATTGAGGTAAATGTCTTAAAAAAATAACTTATTTGGCCTCTACTTTTTGTTTCGTACGAGGCAATTTCGCTTTAAGGGTTTAATAAGGGTTTGAAGTACGGATCTTTTGAGCACCTCTACGATCCTGGGATAATAATCGAAAGCAGTCGACGACGTGAGAAGGAGAAGAGGAATTCATGAGGGGGCATGCTGGAGGCGGGACATCGACAAAAATGGTGGTGTGTGAAAAAGAAAATGATTTTTATTTCTATAAAATTTATCTCTGATAAATCTGTAAAAAAATATTTTATATCCTAATTTCATAAGCTTTTAATGTGTCAGTTAGAATATGTTATAGATTTGGTCATTCTGAATGATTTGATATGATTTTATTATATTTTAAATAAAAATACTAAATGACGCCAAATACATTATATGATAACTCAACGTGATACACTACTGATCAATTTGATTTACTGTTTCGATGTCATAAGAAGCTTGAGAATGATTGAGAGTTATAAGAATTTGAGTGACTAATTCACGTAATTCAAGGGAAATTATAAGGAGAACATTAAAAAAGAGTTATAAGGGATGACTGATTGTGAGTCATAAGTATATGAGCAATATATCCTTAAGATACACTCATTAAATCTATGAATGATGATATTGACACTACTACGAGGATTATACTAATATTATTTATTATTATGAATATTGTTTAACATTATTTATCATGATAATAATATTATTACTAACATTAGTGCTGTTGACTATTAGTTATATTGTGACTGATGAATTATATAAGGATAAATTTATACAGATAATCAGTATAAACATTGATACATATATTTTTTTTATAAGATTTATAACATATTATTTACTTTTATCTTGTATTAATTTTAGTTGTAAGATTTTAGTTATTTGTTGGCTATGTGCTTATTACATGATTTTTCATATATTTGGGAAATGATAAAGATCTTATGATATGAGGCTTCGAATAAGAAAAAATGCTATCATATTTATTTCGAATGTTCATTGATAAGCTCTAGTTAAATGATTAAATGGTTAAAATAAAAAATATGTAATTCTTTCAATATAAATCATGAAATGTGACACTATATAATCATATCATGAATGAAATTATGTAAGTTATCATATATGCATATCAATGAGAGTTCAACATTATAGAACATTCAGCTTTATTGTAGTGTTTTTTTCTAATAATTTGTCATTCATCTATATATATATATCCATATGTTATTAGTTAATCATAATTTTCAACTATTTTTATTAATCGTTTAACTTCACATGTGACTTTCAATAATTAAGGAAGAGTTTTCAATTAATTTAAAACAAACTTTCAAGATTACAAAAAAAAAAAAGAAAAAAAGTTTTAGATATTTTAGTTGTTGTGACTAAATTTGAATTTGTACATATTTAAGAACTAATTGATAAATGCATTGTTAATGAATTTTAAAATAGAATAAGGTATTCTATTTTTTTTATTAGAATGAATTTTAAAATGAAAAAGTTATATAGACATTGAAAATAAATAATTGATGCTCAATTTAAAGTATTGGTTGAGAGCTTTTATTATTAATAAACAAAATTAAAATTGAAATCTAATACCTATGATATTTATGTGAAATTTAGATTGAAATCTTATGCCTAGTCGGATTTAGTAAATCAAATTCGAATTGTGTTAAATCCTGAGAACTGTTTGGTATGCCAAATGATAAATTCTGTTAAATCTTAATAAATTGTTTGGTAACATATATCAGGATTTATGATAGTCAGGATTTAAATTTAAAGAAGATATTTATGAAATCAAGATCATTACATAAATATAATAAAACCAACTTAAGTTCATACAATATTACCAAAAATTCAATAAAGAGCAAATAACAAACTAATATTGACTAAAATGACAGATGAAATATTAAATAAGAGAATGCTTCAAAATCCTAGTTGACTTCATATATACTTCTGGGGAGATAATTTTGTTCACGATGATGGATAATTTTGACTTGCAATCTAAAATAATGTACTTGTTAAATACAAGTTAATTATTAATTATATATTTAAGTTATATCAATTAAATTAGTTATATTAATATTTAATTACTAACTATACTACTACTTTTTAATTAAGCTAAATTAGATAATTAATTTAGGTATTAATTAGACTATTAATTATTTAATTATTTTACTTAATTATTAATATTTTAAATTATATATTAATTAAGTTAATCAATAATAACGTAGAGCTGTCTAGGGTTTGCTTTCATCTTCTCTTTTCGTCCTAGCTGTTCGGCTTCGTTGCTTCGCAGGAGGTGTAGAGGTTGCACGCGTCGCTTCTTCGGCTCCTTCGTGGCTGTTCGACTTCGCTGCTTCGACGACTTTCCCTTCCTGTCGGAGCGGAAGTTACGACATTTTGATCGGAAGTAACAACGGGAGCTTGCTGGCTGTGAAGGTAACTTTCTACCTTTCGCGCGCTTCTTCGGCCAAATCCCATAAATCCGCCGAACCGAGGGATTTAGTTAATCCGGTTAATCCGTAAATCCGTAAGCCAGGATTTATCCAATCCCGGGATTTAACGCGAGCACAAAAACTTTTTGGCTGGATTTAGCGTAAATCCGACTTAAATCCCATGATAAATCCGATACCAAACAGCCCCTTAAGGTAAAATAGGCGCAAAGCAGAATTTATAATTCTGTAGGTTCTATGTTTGAGAATTTTACCATTTGGCAGGATTTAAGTAAATTCTTGCGCAAATGTTGCTCAAATCGTACTACCAAACAGCCTCTCACCTCCTTCCTTTTTGCATTTGTCTCAGGCGTCCATGTCAATCGCGTCTCAGCTTCAGGCGATCAAGTCCGTTATTAAGGGGAAAGATGATCCAATCCGTAGGCCCATCACTCGCCCCTCCGTCCTGTTCGACCCCAAGGAGGCTGCTGATATCGATCTAAGATCGATTCTTCCATTAGCACAATCCGGTAATCATCATTCATCTCCTCGTCTTCTTTAGTCCCTCCCACCACTCATGTTTATGTTGTACGAGGAACCAAGAGGTCTAACTTGTTGCACTATAATGCTGCCATATGTAGTAATATTAATTTGAATTTGCACATATTTAAAAACTAACTTCCATGCATGTAATTTTATTTTTCTAAAAATAGAATAAAATGCTATAATGCCAAACCCATAATAATAATAAAAAACTCTAGATGTGTTGCCACTAAGCGAGAGAAGTTTAATAATATTTTTGGTTGTGCATTTCACTTGTGCAAGTACATGAATTTTTTTTTCTTGTGCAGTCTAAATAACTCAAATTTGAATATGGTACACGATATGTTTTTATTTTGAATTGTATTTGTAATCAATATATTTAAAAAATAACCATAAAATCCACAAATCATTATTTTTAGTTTCTTAAATGCATAGAATATTTATCTCCTATGAATCATAATATATATTAATTTCATTAATTTGCATGTAAAGGAACCTATATTCCAAAATTTTATCCTAATTCTAGTTTCATTGAATAGCTTCTTTGCCCACATCCGTCCATGTTGTGGGTACCCTTGCCTATTTAACATTGCACCCGAATGCTGGTGCAACAACTCTTGTACACTTCATTAGTTGAAGTTTGCTCTTATCCTATTCAAATTAAATGAGGAATTGTTGTTATAGTTTGTGGTGGATCCTATGCCTATGTACAAAGCTTTGTGATGGGTTGTTTGTATTAATTCGTGTCACGGGTTGTTTGTATTAATTCGGCACCTGGAAAATTTAAATTGAATTTTGAGTTTTGTTTGGATGTTTTTGGGGTTTTCAAAAAAAAAAAAAAAAAGTAAAAAAAAAAAAAAAAAGAGACTTAATTTAGATTAAAATATTAAATTGATATTGATTTTGTATTAACCTCATTTTCTATTCGTGGATGTGTTTATAAATAGTGTGACTACCTCTTTATGGGGAATGTCATTTCCTTGTTCCAACATGATGCTTGGTTTTTCTACTTTGGTAATTTATTTTCTTGTTTATTTCTTATATATATATATATATAAAATTTTTGCTAGCTTTTTCCTCTTGATTTTGGTAAATATTGGTCCTTAAAAAACTTGATTTTTTAATATAAAAAAATATTTTTCTTGTGATTTTAATTGTTTTCAAATTCTTGCCAAAACTCAAAATGTTACTATATTTTCTTTATCAAATATACGGAAGGACTACTAATGTTTGTCTACATAAAAAATGGATAAGTTTTTGGCCTTGTTGGTAACAAGTAAGTTGTGAATTTTTAATTTATCTTTTACATAAAATCGTACTGCTTAAAGTTTTATTATTAGTAATTGCTATTGCTCTCAATTCAGAGTTCGCATTGTTGTTGTTTATTCTTCCATGTCACCAGATTCCCCCACACAAATGAACAATATCATGTGGTCGATCGACTATCAACCTTACTTTTGCCTAATCTGCATCATAATAAATGATCAATTTATTATATTCATTTTTCTTGAATAATAGCTCATTTCCATGTGTGTTCTTGAGATATCTCAAGATTTGATATACTGCCTCCATGTGCTCCTTCATAGTGTTACTCATATATTGGCTCACTATGCATTGTAAACCCAATATCTTGACTGGTAGAGAGTTATATAAGCTTTCCTACCAGACGTTGATATCTTCCTTTATCAACTGGAATCTCGTACTTTTCTATCCCAAGTTTATGCTTAGAATCCATTGGTGTACTGGCTTGTCTGCATCCCGATAGGCCGGTCTCCTTCGGTAGGTCTAAGGTATACTTGCATTGGGAAACAAATATACCTTTGCTTGATCAAGCTACCTCCATACTAAAAAAGTATTAAGTGATCCTAGATATCATTTCCATTATTTTCCATATATCATTTCCATTTTCCAGTAAGGATGATTCATCTACATATACAATCAATACTGCTACCTTGTTTCTTTCCGACAGCTTTACAAATAAGACATGATATGCCTGACATTGTTTAAAATTATGGCCTTTTACATACTTCAGGAATCTTCCAAATAATGCTTTGGGAGAATGCTTTAATCCATACAACAATTTCAGCAGTTTACACACTGTCCCTTCCATAAGACATTTGAATCCCCATTGGAATCTCCATGTAGACTTCTTCTTTCAGTTTCCCATTCAAAAATTTATTCTTGATGTCTAGTTGATGTAGGGGCAAATCTAAATTTGCTGCTAAGGAAAGAAGAATCCTGATGGTTTTGAGCTTTGCAATAGGAGCAAAAGTTTCGTGATAATCTATTCCATAAGATTGAGTGAATCTTCTTGCAACCAGTCTAGCTTTCAACCTCTCAACAATACCATTCTCCTTATGCTTTACGGTGAACAACCATTTGCAGTTCACAAATTTTTTTCCTATTGGGATATTCGTAATTATCCATGTTTGATTTTTCTCCAAGGCTAAAATTTTTCTTTAACAAACTGTCTCCATCCCGGGTGATTCAAAGCTTCTTGAATATTAGTCAGAATCTGCACACTATTGAACTTGGAAAGGAAGGCTTGATAAGTGTTTGATAATCTGTTATAGGAGAGAAAGTTTTTGATTGGATGCTTGGTGCATGATTCTTTCTAGCCATTTGATGACTTTATCTCCTTTTGAACTTCTCATTTATGAATCTTTATAGTTGCTGGATCTATTGAAGGAGATTTGACAAGTGTAAGATGTGTCTCACTGCTATGCTTATGCTGATTCTTTTTTGTTTTCCTTGAGTATACATATTGTTGTTCCTTAATTGCTGCTATTTGCAGCAATTTATTAGGACTTATGGGTGGAATTAATAGGTCTAAAGGTGGAGGTTGAGACATAGGAGATATACCTTGGGAAATTCTCGTGGTTTAGATTTCTTGTGATATTTTTGTTATTTTGACTGGACTATGTTTGATTGTATCAGAAGGAATTCCACTCCTAAGTTAGAAAATTTCTTCCACTCTCGTCTTGAATTTCAGAACTTGTGAAGTATTTGTGTTTAAAAAAAAGGTGGCATTAATGGTTTCAAATACCTTCCTAGAAGTAGGATAAAAATATTTGTAATCTCTTTTTGTCGGGGAATATCTAATGAAAACACTTTTTTTGATCTTGGATTAAGCTTGCTCTTATATTGTAAATAGATACGAACAGAGACAGAGCACTCAAAAACTTTAGGTGAAGGATTTGATGATATGAATCAAGCATGAGGATAGGCTTTCCGTAAAGTTTGTCTAAGTGTTTTAAATTTTAGTACCCGAGTAGGTAACCTATTTATTAGGTATACAACAGTAAGAATGGCTTCCCCCCATAGATATTTTGGTACTTTTGTACAACAACAACATCAAATCCTTTATTCCACTATGTGGGGTCGGCTACATGAATCATTTTTCTTCATTGTGTCTTGGTAAGGGTCAAATTTTCATTTAAATCTAATAAAGAAAGGTTAATTCTAATATTTTCTAAACAAGTCTTTTTAGATCTATCTCTACCTTTCTTAATATAGGCCAAATCTAATACATCTACTCTCCTAACAGGGTCATCAGAAGACCACTGTTTTACATGACCAAACAATCTAAGGCGACTCTATCTAATCTTATATGTCATTGGAGCTACCCCAACCTTTTAACGAATATGCATGTTCCATATCCTATCTCTAAGAGTAAATCTGCTCAACCACCTGAGCATCCTCATCTCAGCAACATTTAACTTAATATTATGCTTCTCTTTTAATGGTCGATATTTTGTGCCATAAAGCATTGCAGGTCTCACCACCAGCTTATAAAAATTTCCTTAAGTTTGAGTGATACTTTTCTATCACACAAGAAACTTGAAGGATTCCTTCACTTCAACCATCCAAATTGTATTTTACTAATAATATCCCCATCTATTTTACCGTCGTTATTAACAGTAGACCCAAGATATCTAAAACGAGTAAACTTATTAATGACTTGATCGCTCAAGCCATAAACCCCCATTAGATATATTATTACTAAAATTATACTCGATGTATTTGATTTTAGATCGGCTCAAACGAAAATCTTTAGGCTCTAAGGCTGGCCTCCATAATTCGAGTTTGACCTTCAACTCCATGTCTAGTCTTATCTACAATAAGAATATTATTCGCAAAAAGCATATGTCAGGGTACATCCTCTTGCAAATGTCTATTAAGAACATCCATGACTAAAGCAAAAAGATAAGGACTGAAGGCTGATCCTTGATGTAATCTAACTGAAATAAGAAAATACTTGGTCAAACCGCCTTCTGTTTGAATACAAGTAACAACTCCTGCATGCATATCCCTAATGGCTCGAATATAAGCATTATTAACCCCTTTCTTTTCTAGAACTCTCCATAGCACTTCTCTTGGAACTTTATCATATGTTTTCTCTAAATTAATAAATATTATATGTAGATCCTGCTTATTCTCTCTAAACTTCTCCATCAACCCTCTTATTAAATGAATAACTTCCATAGTAGACCTAGTCGTCATGAATCGAAATTGATTTTGAGAAACATTAATATCACGTCGTAACCTATGCTCCATAATTCTCTCCCACAGTTTTAAGGTATGACACATCAACCTATTTCTCTATAATTCGTACAATCTTGTGCATCACCTTTATTCTTAAAAATAAGAATCAACATACTCATTCTTCACTCATTTGACATCTTTTAGTATTCGAAATAAAATAAAAAAGTTTAGTAAGCCAAAAAATTCCTTTATATCCTAAGCATTTCCACACTTCTATTGGAATATCATCAGGTCCAATAGTTTTTTCACACTTCATTTTCTTTAAAGCCTCTCTATCTTTAGTTTTACTAATACACCAATAAAAATAAAAATCTTTATTTTCATTTAGAGTGCTAAGGTCAAAAAAGTCAATCGTATTCTCCCAATCTTCATTGAAAAGCTTATCAAAATAGCTCAAACACCTTTGCTGAATATCTTATTCTAAAAAAAAAACTTTTTGATTAGCAATATCTTATTCTAAAAAAAAGAAAACTTTTTATCTTTATCCTTAATACACTTCATTTGAATTAAGTCCTTACTACTCCTATATCTTTGTTTGACTATCTTATACATATATCTTTTGTCCTTTTTAGAATCTAATATATTATATAAATTATTAAAAGCTAAAATCTTTGTATTGCAGATTAATTTCTTAGACACCTTATGAGCCTCTTTATATCCTTCCCATTTTTCAATTTTTTTTTATCTAAACTAATTGTCATAACAAAGATTCTTATTTTTTTATCTTTTCTTAAATATTCTGATTCCACCACCAACTATTTTTATTATTATGAGCTTTTCCTTTTAAAGCTCCAAGCACATTTTTGCAACATTCTTAATATTACGAGTTACTTTTCCAACATAGCATTCACTTTCTCATGCATAAACAAAATCTTAATATCTCAAATCTTATTCTCAAAAATATTTTTATTCGTGTTCTTTTTAAATGCACCATCAAATATTAGAACATTGTTTTACTATGTTTTTCATATTGTGCCCTTTCATTTTAAAGTTCAAAACTAATAAGCGATGTCAGGTACAATCTTTGCAATCTAAATAATCTATTTTTCCTATAAGGAAATAATCAATATGAATTTTACTATATCTATTATTATAAGTGATGAGATGCTCTTCTCTTTTCTTAAACAAGGTATTATTAATTTCAAAATCATAAGCTAGAGCAAAATCTAATATAATATTACCACATTTATTAGTTGCTCCAAACCCATAACCGCCATGAATGTTTTTAAAATTTCTACCTCTCTGTCAACATGTCCATTTAAATCTTTTCCAATAAAAAATATTTTCTTCAAAAGATATCTTTTGAATTAATTCTTTTAAGTCATTTCAAAATTTTAATGTTAAACACATATCCAAACCTACTTGATGAACATAAACACTTATAATATTAATAATCTTAGCATCAACAATAATCTTCAAAGCTATTATTTTGTCTCTAATTCTATCAATTTTTATAACATTATCCTTTAAAATCTTATCTATAATAACACTTACATCATTTTTAGTACGATTTCTACCAAAATACAAAAGTTTAAATCTTGAACTATCAGTTTCCTTAGTATTCGCTCCAACCTATTTAGTTTCCTGAATGCATAATATTGCTGACAACTTCTAGGAGTAGCCAATTTTTCCTCTCAGTTACCCCATTTTGTTGAGGGGTATACGCACATGAACTCACTTGGATTATCCATTGGCTTGATAGGTATTCTCTCATGATATAATGGAAGTACTCTCTCCCATTGTTTGACTTTAAGATTTGAATTTTTGCATCAAACTAGTTTTGAATCATCTGTTGAAATGATTTGAATATCCTTTCAGCTTCAAATTTTTTCTTCAATAAATCCAATTGAGTCTAGTATGATCATCAACAAATTTCACAAACCACCTTGCACCACTTATACTTTTAACCTTTGAGAGTCCCCAAATATCACTATGGATAAAGGCGAAGGGTTTAGAAGGTTGGTAAGGAATAATTGGTTAAGATGATCCTATATGTTTAGCCAATATGCAAGTTTCATATTTGAATAAACTTGAATTTTTATTAATAAATAAATGGAGAAAAAGCTTTTCAAAATGCATGAAATTTGGACCTAACCAATAATGTCACATGATAATCTCTCCATCTTGATTGACTCTAGAACGACTCTCAACAAACTGACTCATAATAGGATGATTCTTAGCAACAATTAAGGATTTGGGTGTCTTGATGTAGTATAACCCGGAACACTTCTCAACACTGTCAATCGGAACACTTCCATCTAGTTTGTTTATTTTAAGCTGGACTGTTGAATTTTAGTATCTGAAGTTCAATTTGTTATGGTTGAATTTTTTTCTAGTCGGTTAGATTGATGCAGTGATCTTTGGCTTTATTGAATCAAAGGCATTTGAGGTGGTGGTCTTTGGCATTATTCATTAATATATATATATATATATATATATAATTTTCAATGTTCTTAAGCTGTATTTCAGGTTTGGAAGCTCTTATCAAGGTGGACGACCGTTTCACAAGCTACATGTCTACTCTTTTTAGCCATGCAACTCTTGAAATAGACAGGGATAAGATGACTGCAAAAGAAGAGGAGAAGCTGAACAAGTCAATATGCTCATACCTGCAGCTGTTGGCAGGTCAATTGCATCTTCCCTCTGCCCTTGGGACGTTGGAGTATCTCATTCGTAGATACCAGTACGTTATTCTTTTATAAGCATTGTCTTTGCAATTCTTTAGAATTTTATTACTTTTGCATACTGAATTTTTATGTATAGGGTTCATGTCTTCAATGCCGAGGAGCTTGTTCTATGTGCACTACCTTATCATGATACTCATTTTTTCGTCCGTATTATTCAGTTGATGGATTTTGGGTGAGGAACCGTTAATGTGATTGCAATTTTTCTCATCTCTTCTCTAAATTTGTGTTTTGTAATAATGTAGAAACAAAAAGTGGGCTTTTTTGGAGGGTGTGAAGTCATCTGGTGCGCCACCTCCAAGAAAGGTTATCGTGCAGCAGTGCATTCGAGATAAAGGAGTTTTGGAGGCCTTATGCAACTATGTAGGCATCCTTTATCTAAACTTTGTATTCCTTTAGTTGGATGTTGAGATATGTATTTTTTGCTGTTTTTTTCAGGCATCATCAACTAAAAAATTCAAGCATTCAAGACAAGTTATCTGCTTTTGCACTGCAGTAACTGTGGAGGTTCTTGGTTCTCTTCCAAAGCTTGATACTGATACAATACAAAGAATTTTAACCTTTGTATTCAATGGGTTTAATCCTGTTGTTGGTGGAAGTCCTGATCACGTGGTGAGTTATACTGTTTAGATTGTGCCTATGAACCATTTTTGGTTAGAATTATTTTTAATTGCTCTCTCTCCCATGAACACAAATATGCTTTACATTTTTATTTGAGCCTATGCATATTTTCAACTTCAAATATAATATATTCAAAATTTTAGTTTATTTTTGCTTTTGGCATAGCAGTTGTTAAAAAATGCAGCACTATGGATTATAAATGGAGGCTATCATTGTGAGGCTATAATAATAATAATCTCTCTCTTTAAGTTTGGTGTTACTTCTGTGTAGCCTTTCTTCACTCTTTATTGTTTTCAAATGAAGAAATCTAATGAAGAAGGAAAGCTATGTCGAACGAAGCATTATGCACTGAAGCAACATCTTTTAGCAAGAAGTAAATGCTTTGGAATGATAGTTATGTGAAATAATAACTTGTAAAGGAAAAACAGTGAAATGGATTAAGAAAAATCATATCAATTTTGGAGAACCAATTGATTTAATGTTAGGAAGATCTACTATGTAAGTAATTTTTACATTATGAAAAGTAATGGAGAAGCATATGAAGAGAAAAATGATATTCATATGATTTTTATTGACTTTAAAAAAGCATATGATCAGGTACCATGAAAATTAATTTCGTGTATATTAAGGTGGAAATGTGTGTCAAAGATAGCATGATAGAGCACTTACTAGTATTATAAATATTTGTGGTGTGATCTAAGAATTATGTAGTTTTACATAAAGGATCAACATTGAGTTTATATATATATATATATATTATATATTTTATATTATATTATATATATATATAGATATATATATATATGTATATATATTTATGTCGTGTATTTTCCGGTAGGTGGTCGTAAAGGGAATGATATTTAAAGAAGGATTTGTGGTGTATAGCTTTTTGTAAGTTATATATAATATTATGGCAACGAGCATCTATTGAAATAAATGAAAAAAAATCAGGACCAAAATGTAGTGTTGGTTACTAGAATTTTTTGACTAAGATTTAAATATATGATATATAATTTTTAAATTGGCATGAATTATTAGCAACTGTCATTTTTATTTTATTATTTAGTAGCATCTAAGATACACCTGTTCAGTGTATAGGTAACATCTCTGAACCATTACTTAAAGGAATAAGATTATAGTAGTTGAAAATGTAACTTAAGATATTAGTGTATTGAATAAATGTAGAGTTAAGTGCTTCATGGAGCTTTTTATGTAGGGAGATGAGGAGCTTTAAGGATAAAATTATATATGCCTCAATTAGAATATTGTGTATGGATCTTATATTGGGGGTCACTGAAAGAGTCATGATAGTCTATAGTTGATTAACATAAATAATAGTGGTTAAGAAGATCGTATGATTAAATTTTAGGATGCATAAATTAAAGTGAAAATTATTATTGGGACGAAGGTTGGAGTGACATTCATGTGTAGGCAAGGGGGGGGGGGTCAAATCAAATCCTAAATTTTGGTTTTGACTACTCTTGGGCTTGCTAGCTCATTAATACTTTGAGCTGAAATTTAGCTCATTATGAGCTGTTTTTTAGTTCATTTATTGAAGTAAAAAGTTTAGCTCATTTATGTAAGTTTAGTGGAAGCTCATTATGATGGATCTTTGGCCCTTTGGTTCCCGTGGCTGGTTGCTTGGCTCCTGTGGATGGCTGCTTGGTTCCCTTGCCTTGGCCCTTTGGTTCCCGTGGATGGCTATTTGGTTCCCGTGGCTGGCTGTTTGTTTCCTGTGGATGGCTGCTTGGTTCCTGCGTCTGGCTGCTTGGTTTCGCTGCTGGCTGCTTGGTTCCCGTGGCTTTTCTGCTCTGTTTTGCTGTGTCGTATGGGGCTGCTGTTTGGTGGCTGTTGGGGGGGGGGAATTCTTTGAGTTCTTCCTAGTTTTCTGTGCAGATTTCCTGCTGCTGTTTTGTATTTAATGTTAGCATTTTGGGAGCTGTTTTTGGACCGAATTTGGACAGCCTTTTGCCCTTTCTTTTCCCCTTAATTAATTAGTTTTAAATGAACTTTTAAGTGGTTTTTTGGTTTCCCTTTTGTGCCTATATATTAGAGATGTTTTGAGGCATAAAAGGTTGGTTGAAAATGTGATTTTTGGAGTAAGAAAACCTGAGGGTTTTATTGGAAAAGCTTGAGGGCTTTGTACGCTTCTTCTTCTTCTCTATCTTGAGATAACTTGCGAGTTACTCCTATTCCTCGTCTTGGCTTCTAATCCCTTGCTTCTCTACGCAAGTGCCACCTCACCTGTATCCTTCTTCTCAACGATTGGCAAGCTCCTTTCTATTTGTTTGCGTCCAAGTTCGTAAGGTGTTTGTGTTCAAAAGTTGTAAGTGTCTTTATATGATATAAAAAGGTGTCTTTTTAGTATTTTATATTTTTTTGTAGTATTTTGTGCATCTTCTAAGTTATAGGAAGAGTCTTCTTTTGTTAGCAAAAATTTGGGGCCCTCTCCCAAATTTTTGCTTGCATCAGACATTTATTGAAGATAAGGTGATTGGAAATAGAGTAAGCTGGTTTGAACTTGAAGGGTAGAAAAAGTACATGTTAAGTAACTTGATAGAATTAGTATCTGAGCATTGAGAATGCAAAGAAATGGACTAAAGTTTACATGGATAGAAGATGCAAAAAAAGTTTTACAAAAAAAGGTTTAAACCTTCATTCAATACTCAATATAAACGGAGAAAAAATAAGAATTCCTAACTTTCACCCTAAATAGTTGGGATATGATTAATGATGATGCTGACGACGAGCAAAAATATTTAAAATAATACTTTTATAACATTTACCTCCGTTGTCTTGCTGATGTAGGGCGCTTTAGGTTTAGGGTTTCTAGTGTGAAATAATATTAGATATTGAAAAGAAGCCTAAATTTTTTTTTGGACATAAACTCTTAAATAAGTTTTGGTTACCTTTGATGAAAATAAAACAACTGAGAGAAACTAATTCAAATGAAAAATTCAATGTTCTACTAGAAATAAGAATAATGAAATCAGGATCAATAAAGTCACCAACTTTTTTCATGCACTTGATGGAAACCATATTTGCATCAAATTGGACCAAATTCAATCATATTTCAAACTAACAGAAAAACATAGAAGATGAAAATAAGAAGTAAACTATATACCATAAACTAAGCTCCTCACGTGTACAAGGTTATAATTTATCCAAAATGTTTAGTCTCTTGATCAAGGAATTGAATTTCAGAAATAGGTGCAATAACATATCTAAATATAAAATTTATTCAATCTTTAATTGAGTTTTGGTACATGTTTCCTATCTTAATTTATGATAACAGAGGCAATAAATCCTCTTTCATAAGCTTTAATGCCCATAAAGATGTACAAATATGAGTCACTGAAGATTCTTTCAGAGCTTCATGAAGGACGAAAAATAGAAGTTGAAGAATGGATTAAAAGTTTCATGAAGGATTTGCTGACAAAAAATCCCTAGAATAGAGAGCATAAGGATATAAGATTTCCCAAAAGAAAGCAGAACTCCTGTGATAGTACTGGATCTTGCTAATTGAAAATTCCACATGATTAACTCACAACAAGAATAAGCCATCTTCAGTGATGGTGATTCAAATACCATTTATATATATTTTTTGTTAAGTGACATCTTTGTTGTACATTCAAAATTCTATTTAAAGTAAAAATAATAAAATAAACCCAAACAACTTTGAGGCTGATCATCTTATTGCAGGCATTCTGCTTTTTTGACCATTGTGGACATCTAAGTTTCTCCCCCCAACAAACAATAAAGAAAGTGCATTCTCATTAAAAAATGTGATGTTTTTTGGGAAGCGCATGTTATGGTTTTGTTACAATTGTTGATATAGTTAGTTTTGTTTAAAGCAGAATTCAGACATGCTAGTTACCTTCAGTTTTTTTTATCTCTGATAATAGAAGAAGGATGTGTATGTATTGAATAATGCAATCACTACCATCGTAATCTTGCTTGAAAATACTAATCTTATTGATGTTTTTTTTTTTTTTTGTAAATAAGCGAGAGGGTTGGGTCAAGTTGATTCCGTTGTGTAGATCAGTTTGAATAATGCAATCACTACCGTTACTAATGTTTTTTCAAAAGTGAAATCCAGATTGAATAATTAATGTAGATACTTTGACCAGTGCTATCCATCCCATCACATGTTTGCTTTAGGCTTTAGCTAATTCTTCTGAAGGCAACTCTAACTCTCTTCTTTTTTATTTTGTTTTGCAACTTTCTTCTTCAGTTTTTTTTCTTATCTTGGTTTTTCTATCTGCAATTACGTTGATGCTGTGGTTCATTTGTTTCCATTCCTTGAACATTTGTTGTAGAAGTGGATGCTACTGAAATTAAAGCTTCTGAAAGGCTTTGTTTTTTTTGAAGGCATTTATTGTTCTTTTTTGCGGTTCTGATTTTTGGATTAATTTTGTATGTGCAACTTGTGTGACATATTTCCTATCATCTCTACAGGCAGGTGCACTAATGGTTGTAGGCTTAATGGCAACTAGAGCCACATTGGCATCTAAACTTGTTCAAAATTTGGTTTTCATCATTGCGCGGTTTGCTGAACGCGAGGCCAGAAAATCATCCGACTTGCCAATGCTTCGTGTTACAATAATGGCCATAGTTACCCTTGTTCAGGTAATGTTTCAAATTTATTTCTCTGTTGGGGTAGTTTTTGTTATGTTTTCAAAGCCAATTTTTATCGTTAACTTGGTATGCAACAAGTTTAAGATCCTTCTAATGGGTTTGCTATACTTTCAAGGTTCCAAATTTTTATTAAATTACTAGAACTGAGCTGTAATGAAACGTGTCCTGATATCTGTTGCTACCATTAGACTATTAGGTGTTTTTGATGGAAATGCCAATTTTCATCTAAGCTTTTGGATCTTCTGGGAAGGGTTTGATGTGTAGTCTATATGGAAAGTAGATCTTTTCAAGGCGTTTAACCTCATTCACGTTAAAATTGTGAATCTTTTTGTTGTAAAAATGCATTGACCTGGTTCATAGATAGTGTACAATTTATTTTGCCTACGCTGGTATTCTCGAAGAACATATGATGAGGACATCCGACAATAGAGAATTTACTAGAAGAGAGGCCGGAGATCTACAACCATGATTACACCACTCTATTTTGAGATGTTATTTGTATTTGATTTATTAGTGTAACATTTCAATTTGTACCCTCACTTGAGGGAGTAGGTTCATGTGACCCCATGGGGCACTTTTGTCTTTTTATTTTTACTATTGTATTTGATTATTTATAGCTCATCCTCTTTGGAGAGGGTAATCATGAAAATTATGAAAAGAAATTTCTGCACTTGTGTTTTGGGAGAGCGTGAGAGTTCTTATCAGAGTGAAGTCCTTAGGTGAGGGCAAAGTACTTCCCGTCAGCCACAGGAAGCGTCCGGGCTCACGGTCCACTCCTCCCTCCCCCTTCCAAACCGCCGGCTACCATCTCCTTCCTCTCCAAACCGTCGACCACCCCCCCACCCCTTCAAAACCGCTGGCAACTGCCTCTTCTCCACCTAAACCGCCAGCCACCACCTCTTAAATTAGATATAGATTTAGGAACTTTCCTAAATTAGAATTTGTAATTGAGGAAAGTATTTGAAATTCAAATTTGAATTTCAAATAAGTTTTAAATTCTTTCCTTTCTTGCATGAGCTAATTTAGGGAAGTAATTATGATGATTGGGCTCATCATAATGGCGGTGGAGATGGGGATTTGGACTGTCGACAATGGGGGAAGGGTAAGGGTGGCGTCGGTTAGGGAAGGGAGGGGAGGGGCTGGTATAGCCGGCGGCTTGGGGATGACAGGGATGGGCCGATGGGTTGTGGAGGGGAAGGGAAAGGCTAGGGAGGGCTTTTGCCGGCAGCAAGGAGGAAGGTTGTGGGTGGCAGCGGGTATAGGAAGAAAATAGAGAAAACCAAAAGCTCACCCAAAGGGGCTGTAGGGTACTTCATTTGAACCTCTCTTAGGCTTCACCTCTCCTCTCAAGAGCTCACCAACAAGAACTCAAAAAGCTAAAATTTTTATTAATTCATGATTAACCTCATACAAAGCAAAAGACCTCTATATATAGGCCTCAATAATAAAGGAAAGAAGAAAGAAAGACTTAAATGCCCTCGGGGCTACAATAAAACTCACTACCCATTGGGATAAAATAAGAAATATGAAATGCAAAATAAACAAAATCTAAATACATAAAAAGTAAAGGCTCTGAATCGTAACCATCAATCTACGATTCCGTCGATGGTACACTTGTCGAAATCTCTGGCTGATGTCCTCATCGGTAATTCTCACCGAGTAGGGTTAATATTAATTTAAATATAGATCAACTAAGTAGTTGTTAATTCAATTTTAAAGATCTGTCACAGATATGTAATTTATCTCAAGATCAACAAATATTATATCTTATCAAGATAGAGTTGAATGTTAAAAAATGTGTGATCTCCTTTTTTGTGGAAGATGGTCATTTAGTTGTTGGTGGTTTTAAATATTAATGTGGGATTTGAAAGTTTGCGCCTAGCTCTTTTGAGATTGCTTGGTTTCAGGTCAAATTTTTAAGGGATAGAATGGATAGTAGATAAGACATTATTTAGATACTTTATTCTCATTTTGCAAAAAACTTAAATATTTGATTTTAGATTTTTCAGGTGCATAATCCATTGGTTAATTACCCTCAGGGGCGGATCCAGCTTCTTTATTTAGGGTGGGCAAAAATTTTTTTTTTTGCGAGGGATGGGCAAATATGCTTAGGATTGATAAAAGTATGGCAAAAAAAAATTTTTAGGGGGGGGCAAAATACCCAAAATATTTCAAAATCTCCCCTCTAAATATTTAAAATTTTTTTTTTGAGGGTGGGCATTTGCCCACCCTAAGCCATGGGTGGATCCGCCCATGATTACCCTTATAAGTGGTGATTGGTGAAAGAGACTTTTCGGTTAATGTTAATCGTTAGACGCTAAATGCATAACATATAGTAGCATCAATTTGATTTTATGACTTAAAAAGTTGTGTTTTTTTTAAAGTAGATAGTGAGAGCAATGATGAACCCGATCAAAATCCTATAGTTATTCCGAGTTGTCGCTGATCTTTATCTAGTAACAAAAGGCTTTGTGCCCTATCAAGTGTCCCATAAGAATCTTAATTCAAGAGGTTAAGTCATTAGGAACATTTGGGCTTTGTTCTTGATCATAATTTAATTGTGAAACTTTGTGGTGAAATCACTTGATTTGAACTTATGATTTTTTAGTTGTGCCATATAATGGCAAAACCATTCAATTAGGGGAGACATGTCACATCTTTATTGGCATGAATTTTTTTTTTGAACAGTGATTATAGTGTGACTGTCTATATCATATTTGCTTTTGTGATTTAAGGTTATCTTAAATTTATCATTCTTTTCAATTATTGCGGATGGTAGATGGATTTTTGCTTTTAGTTTGTGGGTGTTAGATTTCACTTGAATATTTTTATTGAAATTGCTTTTTTTTTTTTTAAGTTTTGTATTTTTATTAGGAATTTAGGCCTGAAATAATTTACAGTAGGATTTGGGTGCATTTTAAAAATATGATCCCCTTTGATTGAGATTCTCAATCAACACAAACATCATTGGGTTATCTTGTTTGAAGCATTTGTATTTGTAATTAAGGGATATTTCAATGATTGCATTTTATCACCTTAAATCTTGTCTACTCAAAGGATCGGGTTCATAGATTTGCATTACTTGAGTTCATTTGAAACATTCTTTTCGTCATGGACCTTTTCAACTCTACTTCTATATGTAAAAGATTGGGTCTGTGAAATAAAACTCATTATTGTTCCTTGTATGTTTGACACAAACTTCATATTTTGAATGAACTCAAATAATGCAAATCTATGACGAAAAGAATGTTCCTTGAAAGGCTTTGAAGGCTTTTTGCAAGCAAAAGACAAAAATCTTGATTTAAGATTTTTCATTGAATATTTGATTGCAAAATTTACTTGAATGCATTGGGAGTAGGAATTAAAATCCTTCTTTAATCTCTATTGTTTTTGGAACTTCGTCAGCTCTCTTACTAGTGATGTGGAGGATTGAATTTGAGAGTCGGACCTATGACCCTAACCTATAGGTAAGGTGGCTCCCTCAAGTGTGTGCATATATGTGGAGTTTAAGTTTGAATATTGAAATTGAGTTTGAATTTTCAAAATAAATGCAAGCCTTTCAAAATGTTCCCGTGCTTCACGAATTGGGGGAATTCGAGTTTGTCTTATTTTCAGTCTGCATAGCATTATTTGATTTTATGTTCGAGCATTTAGTATGCTTGTAGTAGCACATGCAGACAAGCTCGTGATGTTCATAAAGGATTTGAAATAATTCAGATTTGATTGTTTGCATGAATACGTCGTCGTTGGAATGTGCACACCATTTTCATTTTAAACTTAATATTCTCCTAATGTTTGCTTGCATGTATTTATTGAGGATTCAATGGTGATTCAGAATTTGGTTGTGCACTTAAAGCGTTGTAATTCGCTAGCATTTAGTTCACAGTTTGTTGAAGCTAACCCCATAAGGAGTATTTCTTTGCTGTTAATAAGAGACTTTTATTTGGTCAGTTTCATACATAGTTGTTTATTGTTTCAATTATTATGAATTGTTAATGGCAGTGAGAAGTCATGCTTGTGCTAATATGACAAGTTTTCACGTCTTATTTTGTTAGTAGAAGAGTTATCAACTCTCTTGTAAGTCCAATCTCGTGTTCATTTTCTTTTTTCTTTTAGTCTATATAAAACACATTTATAGTATTCTGAATATTCATTTTTTGTATTTTTAACTTATCAATTTTCAATTTATTGTGTTTATGTTCATGAGCCTCTTTTTACTTTGACATATTTAAGTTCTTTGCAAGCTCAGTTCATTAGAAACTTCGATAGCCTCCCAGCATCTCTCTCGTGTAGGGGGCATTTATGAGGAGTTTGGGCTTGTCTGCCTCAACAACATAGATGTCTATTGTCGATGTCCTAAGGCACCTTGATCGTGGTTTTCGAAATCCACCATGCAAGAAATGTGCGCATGAGATATATGGATAAGAAAAATTTGAAAATAAAAATTTTCCCCAAAGGGCTAAGAAAAGTGTGCCTCAGGCATACCTGTTGCATCAAAGTGTTGTTGGGAAGTTTACCTTGCCATGCTATTAAAAGCATGCAGGGGTTCGCCAGTCGCACAAAGCATGACTCAAGCAGGATTTTATGAGTTTTTAAATGATTTTTTTTTACATGCGCATGATAGTGTTGAGGAGTCAACGATGAAATAATGAAATTAAATGCAATTTATTTCCTTTCTCTTTTTTTTTTTCTGAAATAGAGAATCTTCTATCTAATTATTTTTACATACATATATATATATATATATATATATATATATATATATTCACACACACACACAAACACAGAGGTTTGATGGATGGAGGTTTTAAAGAGAGTGTGTGTAGGGAAAGTGAAGGAAAAAGGTGAGTTGGAAGTGGTTAATTAGGTGGATCTATAAAGGTTGATGATTGTGAGATTCTTCAGGAGGCCTGGCGGTTGAAGAGATGACAACACAACAATTAGATTTGTTTGAGAAGAGAATATCACATTGAATTGGAATTTGTGTAGTAGTAAAATCACAAGCAGCAGCTCAGGAAGCTGTGACGCAACTAAGCAGAACTATCATGTTTATGGGGGGGGGGGGGATCTGCGGATTTTGTGGGTGGCATGATGCAGAATAAATTGTGAATTAGGGGCAATGGGACGTGGCATGATGCGCTGTGTTGAGTGTGCGACACATGGTGTAGTAATGTGGGCTACTGGTTATAAGGGGTATGCCTATTGCAGGAGAGGGATGCATTGGCAGGCATGCTGTGCAGGTTGGTTCAACTTGAAATAAGGGTTACATGATATGGTATTTGAGTTGCATAACTCAACCCGAGGAGCAAATTTATGAGAAGAGATTAAGAGAACTTAATTACAAGGTTGCCAGCACAAGTTTTAATACCAAAATTTGATGGAGGGGCTTTTGTGTGGTGCTTTGGTTGTTTTAAGAGTTGTGCTACATCAATTTATTTACTAATTGTGATGAACAGCAGAAGAAGGGGAGCTTTAACTTTGTGTGGATTGGTGATAAAACATTCACAAGGGAGAAGAAAATAAACCTACATGACCGGATTCTAATAATGCATTTTATGGATTAACATTTCAAGCATTGCTTGAAGTCTAGATATATGATGGAGGGGAAAAATCTGCTTACACAACTTAGAGCTATACATGTACAAAAACATTCAAATTAAAATCATTTGCTTATCCATTGGATGATAATAGCCTTATAAAATAATTTAAAGATAGAATAGGTTAAAAATTCAGCTATAATTAAAATGAGCATAAAATTGCTTGAAAATGGATGCATTCATGTTTTATCATTTTATATATTTTATTTTTCCTTATGTTATTGGATGCTATGTAAGTTTATTTTGTATTTCCCTATGATGAAAAACAACCCATGATCATGCTTGGGTTTGGTGCTCTAGGAAGTTGATGTAAAACGCACTTGTGAAGATGAGTTGCTTACAGAAATTTGCACGCTTAATATTTCGAGAACAATATTAAATAAAACTTATGCCGATTTAAACGCTTAAGATAAAACAATAAGACGATGAAACAAGCTTAGGCTAAATTACATGCATACGAGTTAAGATCGTAAAGTAGCCAATTTAATCTAACATTGCATACATGAATGATTTTCAACTATAAATCCCAATGCTAATAATAAGATTAGGCACGATGCAAGAATCCCTCACTCAACTCTCTAGTAGTATTAGGTTTTAGCGAAGGAGAACTAGCATGCACATAGTGAATCAAGTACAACCACAATAGAGTAATAGACTAGGAAGATATGAGAGTTGGGGAAGAGTTCACCCATAAACGATGAGATGTGAAGCTCTAGTGTGATCATTGGAGTGTTAGAGGAGAAGTAGACAACAATCTGACATTTCCTAGCTGCCTTGAACAACCTTTGGGAGCCTCGCCAATTAGCGGGGTAGCAAGGGGACGGTGCGGGCTCCTCTGGACAGCAACCACAGTAATTGGGACAGCAGTCTGGAGTTGTGGAGAACTCCAGACAGCAAGTTCTCAGCTCACAGAATTCTGGACAGCGACTTTTCTCCAGAAAATCAGACTTTGGTTGATTCGTTTGACGGGAAAGTGATGGTGAATGGGCTCAAGGACTTCCCCATGGTTTTCTCCTCGTGAATTAATTCTGGGAGCTAGGGAGAGTGGTAGGCGGGTAGAGAGAAGGGTTTGAATGCTTGCCTATTCAATGATTTCAATTAGGAATGAGTAAATTCAATCAATCCCAATTTGAATTTGAATTGGACTTAATTTAGGGATTTAAATGGGGAGCATTAAAGGCGTAATTAAAAGAGAAAGAGGGATGGAGTGGGTCGGCCTAGAGAGGGGGGGGGGAATTGTGTCCACATTCAAAGAATGTGAACCAATGCATTCATTGCAAGTGGGAATTAGTCTGATATATTTCTGATTTAAGGTGATTTGGTGGGATTTATTTTGAATTTTTGAATTCAATTAAGTGGGATGGGAGCCTTTAATAGGAAGCAATAGGATTTAGCACCAATTAATGGGTGGCCGGACGGCATCACGAGGGGAGGATGGTACGGGTAAGATTTGAATAAGTTCATTAAATGAGGTTTGCCAGCATAGGAAAGAGATAAACAACCTCTTTAATTTAAAAATTAAATCGATTGAAATTTAAAAACTTTCTCCTTATTTGGGAACTTTGCAATCTAGGAAAGTTTTTAAAAATTCAAATTAATTTCAATGATGGGTAAAATTTTCCTATCTGCTTGACTCGCTCTAGAGGAAGCCATGATGACGTTTGGAGTATGCACAATGGTAGGTGAGCCATGTAAGGGGCGGTGGCCAAGGGAAGGTGGAAAGGAGTTGGGGTCGGGTTGGAGGAGAGGCGTTGGGCTGTTGGTTTGAGCTTGAGGTGGTGGAATTGGGAGAAATTTGGGTGGGGGGGGATGGCCTGGGTGGAAGAGCTAGGAGGGGTCGGCGGGTGGAATGGGGAAAAGGGAGAAGAAGAAGAAAATAAATTAAAACCACGAGTCGCGGACTCTTCCAACGACTGGTGGGTATTGCGCTTGCTCTTCTTGTGCTCTCTCTCCCTTCTCTCTAGTGCTCACACAAGAAGAAGAAGAAAACACATGAAATATTCATTATCAAATCATCATCCCAAATTACAAGTGAGCTAGCATATAAATAGGCCTTATGAAAAGAAAAAAAACAAAGACTTAAATGTCCTTTGGGCTACAACACCACATGACCACCCCTAGGAGTAAAATGAGAAAAGAAAAAAATAAAAATAAACTAGTACATAAGACACATAAAAAATAATAAACTCCAGATCGTAGCCGTTGATCTTCCGATGTCCTCATCATTCTCTCCGGGTGGGAGAAAACTCGACTCCGTCGAGTGGGTGTCTCGAGAACTTCTCGTGCATTTGGGTCGATCTGCTGTAATTCCTCGCGCTCTGACCACGTATCCTCTGACTCTGGTTTTCCACTTCACCTAGTCAAATATCTTCTTTGTCCAACCTCTTTTGTGGAAATAATGTCATCACTCAGAATCATGTCAACCTTCTCCGCTATAGGTATTTTGGGAATATAATTTTTTGGGAGTGGAGGTAGGCTTTGGGGTTCTCATAAGGTGGGGTCACACAAGGCTTAATTTGAAGTGGATTTGGGGTTTAAACTCTGGACCTTCATAGGCCTACTAAATCTTCTATGTTAGAAAAAGAATGAATGTTGAACTCTGCAAGCAGATCCACCATGTAAGCTTTGTCATTGATTTTATTGACTATTTTAACTAATCCCGCACTTCTAACATGTAATTCCTTTACAGTTCCTTGTGGGAACCGCGCTGGACGAATCCACACCATCTTTGAATCACCAACCTCAAAAGTTTTAACTTGTCGTTTAAATTTAGCATGAAGTCTATAATTATTATCGTTCTATTCAATTAGGCGTGCAATTTCCTTAAGTAGGTGATGCAAATGCGATGTAAATGCGGCATGTGCTATGCGAATTCATATGTCTAAAATTCAAGACTCAACAAGATAAATAATATGTGAATGAAGTGGTGCAAGGGGCTTGATATGCAAGATGAGTTAAATGAAACGTGGATTCACACACAAATTTTAAACATAGAAAATTTTTGAAAGATAATAGACTACAAAAACGCACACAACATACTAACTCACAAGTACACATAGATGGAATAAAGACAGAAGAGTCACGAAATGAGGGGATCTAAAGTGTTCAGGTCTAAGGGAATTGGTGTAGGGGGAGCAATGAAGACGTCCTTAGCTACCAAGGCATTTCTATAGGAAGTTTTAGTTAGGGTCGTAGGTAGTCTCCTAGGGGCAACGGGGTAATCTAGCAAATTCATCCAACTAGGAAAGAGATGGTCCTTAACAGGGAAGGACAAGAACATAGCGGGCAAAACGAATGAATCAGGAACAAGATAAGATGATGGGTCCTGACTCACAGCCATAATGGGATAGTCCAAAGAGTCATCAGCAGGTATGTGACTCAAAAGACGGGGTAAAGTTTCCAAAACAGATGTGGACACAACAGTTAGAGAGATGTCATGAGAGTATGGGCTAACACTCTCTCTAACATTAAAGTCGGTATGAAGACTGGAGAGGTAAGCCCAATCAAGAAAGACACACTCGTTCAACTGTAAATCTAGAGGAGCAACTCCTAAAACAGACTCCAATAAAACTATTTTCGTGATTTGCATGTGAGGTGACCTTACAAGGTTGTTTTGAGAGTATTTTAATTTAGTTGTTTGGTTATTTTGTGTGCCTTCTTATCAATTTTCTAAGTTTTGTTTCCTATTTAGTTTCCAATATTTGTGTATGTTTATGTTATATTGAAAGGGAGCGTTGTCAATTGCATTCCTAGTGTTCTCCTACTTGTTTTAGAACCTAGATTGCATAAAAAATAGACCCTTGATTCAGATCTGCTATTACATGGTTTGGCTTCTTGTAACTAGCCTATGATCGCTTGGGGTTTTTGTGAGTTGATTTGTCCTATTTGATTGTTTGTATTGCATCAGAGTGAGAGCCCTCAATTGGCCTCTAAAATAATTTTATTCATTAATGTTCAATTATAAATACTAGTCCTCAATCTTTATTTATAGAAATATGATTACAAATATATGCTAAATAATTTAAATTCAAACCTAATTCTATCTTAAATCAAATCTAATCTTAACAAAATATTTAAATTGAAATCTTGTATTATCCAGAAGGATAATTCAACCTAATAAAATAAATTTAATAAAAAAAATAGAAATTCATCCAAAAATAAAGTCCGAAGAGGCTCAAAAATTTATTTTTTTTCAAAATTTTTTGGTATCCTGATCTGTACTTTTTGACTGGCTTATGAAAAATCGGTCTTTTTGGAAATGTACTATATGAATAATGAACTAAGATATGTGTTGGCAATGAACAATTCAATCACATATTGCAACCCATAACTTAATATAGAAGGGGAAGAATGAATAAAAAACAGAATTGAAGTCTAAAACTTGATTCATGGCATTGATTCTTAGAAAATGTCTAGACTCTCACTGGAATATGAAGAGTACTTCACACCCATTGAAATTTTCATTAAGAAAAAGCTAAAGGTCTTAAGAGAGTTTTTGATCCCTTACGTATAGTATGATGTGAAAAGACAGAATAGTGAAATAGTGACTAGAAAACCCATAATAATTGCATGAGGCTTGGTGCATGCGATTGAATAATTTATATGGTTTTATTTTGTCAAATTTACCGTACAATCGATGCATCTTAAGGTCACGGAGTCAAACATAGCATATGATGGCGAATTAAATATTTAGGATTTGAAGTGTAAGTTACAAGATTTATCATCGTGCCTTACAATGATCCTGCATGGTGTAGAATTCATGGATGTGCCGTATGTTCGGTCAACCCCGGATATCAAATATAAACTAATATATTCTCTAGTATGCTGTATGCTATCAGTGAAACATATTGGATGGGAGTTGGGACATTCTTTTAATTATAGTTTGCTTACCTAAACCTCAATTGCATACTAAGACGTAGTATTAAATCTAGTTAATTTAAATATATCTCAAAACAGGATAAATCAATACAAGATATTGAGGTTGTGTCCGACTGCAACTGTAGTTTTGGGCTCCATATCATTATCCAAATTGACAGTGCAATTTGAATGTATATATGAACATATAACTTTTGTTTTTATTGAAGTATGTGTTTTGTACCTGTGTGATGCACTGCATATGGTAAGACTCACACCCTTGATCTTTTTTTAGCACAACTCTGGGCTCACATTTTTATTGCTGTTTTCATCCAGTCTCAGTCATCACAGACCTTTCCAAAGAAGACTATGATGATGCTGAAAGAGATAAGGTATCACATTCATAATTTATATATTTATTTATCTTTGTAATTTTTCTGATATCATAAATTCCTTTGGTAAGAAGTCCTATTGGATTATGGGCCTATTTGAATATATATATTTTTTCTAATGAAGGGATTTTGTTGGCATACTTAATGGATTGTCACAAGAGTTCAATATTCAGAATTTTCTGCGTCTTTATGTAGAATCATTGATTGATTGCAGGTGGTTTACTGATTTTCTGTAGTTTTTAAAATTCTCTCACAGTTTATAAAAAATGAATTTTCAAGGACTTTTTGCAGCTTGTCTGATGATTGCTATAATCATTTGCTTGTTAATGTGTTGGAAACACTTCCTGTCAATCATTTTGTGGAAAATATTGTGCATAAGATCCTTGGACAGTGTATGAAATTCTTACATTCTGACATGTCAAATTCAAGTGCAGCAGGTAATGCTTGTTCGTTTTCTCCATGGTTTGTACTTCTATGATTCATATCCTATGTTTGCTTGCTGAAAAGCAGGATCATTTGACCTTTATTGTGTTTAAATACCATGCTTAGGTATCCGGGCTAAGCAAATTTTGGCTGTGATAAACAATCAATATCCATCTGAGCTGCAGGGAGCTGTTCGGAAATTTCTCAAGGTCTGTGTTTCACCTGTGTTTATTGATAAAAATATTTAACGAAATGTGATAAGTTTTAGCAACCATAATTTGCCATTCAGAGCTCAAAATTGAAGTTAGGGGAGGAGGATTCTACTTTTGTAGTTTTCTGTCAGATGCTTGATGGAAACTCAGACCTGCCAATGAAATTGTCCGATTCAAAAGTTTGGTTTTCTCTGGAACATCCTAAGGTAGCTTATTTTGTTTTCCAGTCCCATCTCTCCCTAACCTGCATAGTTACATCTTTTTTGCCCACTTCTAATTTCTTTTATAGTCATGATTTCCTCGCTTTTAGACTATTCATCATTCACAGTTTATTTATAATGGTTTTTTCTTACTTCTTGAATTTTAAGTGTGCTTAATGACAATTACATGCAGGCTTCTATTCGCCGTGCTGCTCTTTTAGATTTAGCTTCATCTGGTAACTTGGAATCTATTGTTGAGCATCCATGGGTATGTAGTGATCTTATTTTTTGCAAGAGTTAGCTTTTGCACTTCTGTTATTAGTTTATTAACCAAATTGTTTTATGATATCCTTATGGGAATCTTTTCAACATGTAAATTTGATTATTAATTTTGTGCAGAAACTTGTCAATGTAAAAGATGCTATACTATGTCGGCTTTTGGATGATGATCTTACCGTTGTCCAAGCAGCGTTATCTATTAGTGAGCTATCCAAAATTGTTAATCCACGTTCTCTTCTCAGGGCATATCACAACGTATTTTTTAGGTGCATCGATTTAATTAAAAAAAGTAAGTGTTGTTGGTTTTATATGTTCTTAGAGTTATTGATTCGAAATTCTATTTTGATTTATCACTTTTGGTTTATTTTGATTAACTCATGATTATGATGCTTTCTTGAGACTTGAGAACTTGTATGATTAAACCTTCTATTGTGATAATCTGTGCCATTTGTTGGATTTTGCTATATGGATAGCCGTTTTCAATACTAAGTATGTTTTTAATGATAAGAGAGGGGGGTTGAAATCATAGTTGTTAACGGTAAATAATGCACCATGGTACAACTCCTTGAAGCCATAGCACACAGCATGGTACAGGGCATGTCATACTACACTAAAAAAATATGAAAAATCACATAAAAATGAAGAATGTTCTAATAGCATAAGGCTAAAATATAGATAATTCATAATAATAAAAAAAATATAAATAAAAAAAATGTTCAAAGCAAATGAAACTCATAAATATTCAATTAATTAACAAGTTCTAAAAGGAACATGTAGGATGTTGTTCATAAAAAAAAATCCAATTTTAAAATTCGTAAAAACAAAGTAAATTAGGGATCTAGTTCTGAAACCTTCTCTTCTTCCTCATCATCACAAAAGAAATGGACTTCTTCATCACCATGTTCATTCCCTACTGGATGATTTTCCTTATCTACTTCATAATTCTCATCAACTAGAGTTTGAGGTCTTGGCAAACTAGGCTCACATTTTTTCTCTTGGAAAAACTTTGAATGTCGTTGTTCTTTTTTGTTTATGACAATAGCCCTAGCCAGATCCCTAAGTAAAAAATTCTTCAACAAACACCACCTCCTTACCCTCAATAGCCCCATGATCCAAAGTATAAAAAATTCACTATCAAAATTTCTCGATGACTCATATGGCACACTGTTTTGATGACACACACCATTACATCACTGTGTGCTTCACAACACTAGTTGTGCAGGGGTGCTTTTGGTTGCGCTGTGCACCATTGTGTGTGCCATAGTGCACTGTTGATAACCGAGTAAAATTATGAGCAACTGCCATTTTATGTTCCATGGCCTCTCATTTTCTATTTTCCCCTTCAACTTGTAAAACATGGTATCTTCATTAAACGTTTGTTTAGTATTATGGGTTTCCATTGAATCCCAATGGTGATCGTTTAAATAAAGGAGGCTCACTTCCGTAAAAAAATATTTTTTGACTCCTTTTCTCTTCTTAATTATCAATGTCTACATTTTTACTAAAATATCTCCTTAAGTAACTTAATATTACTTGACATGGGAAACATTTTTTATTATGAGGCTTTCTCATCGGCTAATAATGTAAGCATGTTGTTCTTAGAAAATAGATTGTGGGCTAGGGTGCTATGGCTAGATTTGCTTCATTATGGAGGTGGAAGATTTTCAAACTAATGAGAAAGTTCTTGTTCTAAAGTAAGGGAGGTAACATTGTACATCAATTCTGCTTCTGGCAGTTTGTTTAAACTTATTTCCCTTGGTATGCTTTTTATGTGCATCTTGAAATAACACACAATTTTTTGATGAGGACATCGACAGACGCTACCTCTCTATTTAATTTCGATCGTAACTCCTAGTAGTTTCACATCATTTTTATGATATCATCAGACGCTAGTGCGTTTCACATAAGATCTCTTTTACCGATAACAAATTGTTTCTATCCAATTAACTTGAAGAATCTCAAGATATTTTGGTCATATGGTTATGACCCTGAATTACAAATTTGAACTTTTATACAGCAGAAAAATGCAGGCAATAGTTGGAGTTTACTTGATGTCAAATTTAAGGTAAGTTCAAACCTCCTATTCTCTAATGGGATTTCTAAAGTCAAAGATACTTTTGAATAAATATTCTTATAAAACCTAGTATTAATTTGAATAATGTTACAATTTCAATAATGTCTCATTTGAAAGGTTCCCAAGCAAATGTGGTATAAATACTTTTTTTCACCCTCTCATACCAAGCAAGCTAATCTTTCTTGATTTTTCCTCTAAGAAGAAGGCTTTCTACCACCCTAACACAAATAAAATATATGAATAAGGTCCAAACAATGCTTTAGTTCTCCATTACTTAGAGTGCAAGTTCTAATAGGTTCCATCCATTTGAAGTGGTAGTAAATCCTTTGTAATTTTTCCTATAAAAAGGCTTTCTACCACTCTAAATCAAATAGATTATATGAATAAGGTCCAAACAATGCTTTAGTTCTCCATTACTTAGATTGCAAGTTCTAATAGGTTCCGTCCATTTGAAGTGGTAGTCAAGCCTTTGTAATTTTCTATTTCTTAGGTAAACCATTATGTTCATTGTTATTCATTATAGCTTTTTCTTATTGATTACGTGAATCCTCATTCTCCATGTATTCCCAGTTAGTATGGTTTGATGTGTTAAATATCTTTTGAATAATTTTTTCTCTTATTTCCATGTTTTCTATGGTCTATACCTTTTTCTTTATAAGACTATCTTATTTGTTGCACCTTCTACCCTCCTTTTTTCATCCTATACGGTCTATACCTTTTTCTTTATAAACTTATATATTAATTTTATATACTAACTTATTTGGTGCACCTTGTACCTCCATTTATAATGCTTAAACCGAATTTACATTTGTTTTTTACTATATTATCTTTGATTAGTGCCACTTTTATAGTTCCTCATAGAGTTGTTTCCTAATCTATCCATTCATAGTTTTCTCCAAATTTATCTTAACATCTTTATTCTTGCCACACTAAACTTGGATGGAAAATGGTTTCATTGTAATCCACCATTTATACCCAGATAATATAATGCGCTTTGATTGCAATTTTATAAATTTACCTTTAAGCCCTTATGATATTTTCTTAATCTTTTGATACACCTAACCGCTTCTCCATTTAACCACCCCCCAACATATACTCTCAAAATTATATTCTTATTTATAATCTATTTTTTCTTTAAATATATTGGAGATACTTTCTCTATGCAATATCAACTTTGGCTCTTAATTATCAATTTCTTAAGCACGAAAATTATGTATATATACTCAAAATTTTTCTTTTTTCATACTTATCCTAAGCTACTCTTTTTCTAAACACGTCGTTCAGTGCTCTAAAACTCTTTACTATTTTAATAGAGTTCTCTTGGATTAAATCTCTCTTGGATTAAATCTATATTATAATGATTCGTTAAATTGAACTTGCTTTGTAAGCATCTCCCTAATCGATACTAAAAGTTGCATTTTTAATGTTGGAAACTCTTTACTTGTTCTATGATTTATTCTAATGTTAGTTAATACTCTGCCATATGTTTCTTAATTTACTTCAATGTACTTTTGGTGGAAGTCTATTTCCCTAGATCTTATGCCTTTAAGTTTATAAAAATGCTTGGTCAATTCTTTTTGTGCTGTATACTTTTCCATTAGTTTTCTTAGCGTACGAGTCTCCTCCATGGTGTATCCTCCTAGTATAATTTGAAATTGATTCTCCAAAAAAAAAAAAATATATATATATATATATATATATATATATGATTCTCAAGTTAATATTCTTTTATCATTTCTCCTAACTTCATTGTTTTACAATTAAGTTTGATTCCCTATAATCTTTATAATCTTGGATATCTTTGTTCTTAAATTATCCTCCTAATATAATTTGAAATTGGTTCTCCAATATCGATATGATTCTTAAGTTAATGTTCTTTTATCATTTCTCCTAATTGTATTTCAATTAAGTTTTATTCCCTAGAATCTTTATAATCTTGAACATCTTTGTTCTTAAATGCTAGTAACAAATGCTTCATTTCGAACCAATTGGCATCTCTATTCCCTTTTAAGGCTCGAATGAAAAGATTTTTTAATTACTATAAATATCTTTTGTAACTGTCCAATTCCTTGGAATTATCTTATATGTGCCGAAAATTTAGATTTATGCATGTTCTTTTGGTCTAACTCAGTTTTTTTTTTTTGGATCAATTTGAATGAGTATATAAATCTAGTGGGGACTGGAATGATTTTTAAATCACATGAAAGAATAAGTTATTTATTGGAAAGGAAAAGAGCTTATAAGGAATCATGTATGTTTTTTCAATTTGTAGGATGTTACATTGAAAGGAAATATAGATTTTGTTTTACTCTATAGGCTTAGTTGTAGGTTAGTTGCATCTAGATTGCTCTATTTGTTGTTTTTTTAGTTTCCCTATCTCTTTGTTATTGATTATTGGTTCTCTCTTTCTCCTTAATTTTGTTTTGGTGTGGCAAAAAAATTAACTATTACCAAGCTTAATAGTGATACTCTCTTTAATTTTTCACGTTGTTACTCTCTTTCAATATCAAACATTTCCTTATTTAAGTTTCATTATTTAGTTATGTATTATATTTTAAAAGTTACTTAAAACCCTCATTTAATAATTTATGAAATTAGAATTAAAAATTTTCCTTCAAATATCTAACGTTAACTAGATCTTATTATCTTCTCTTCTAATAATTCCAAAGATGACCTCTAACTAACTAGTTCGACCCATGCTCCCAAACAAACAAAAAGCTCGGACGGCTCCCATTACCCCACTCACACATGATCTCACAACTGAACCACTCATGTACAAACCCCTCCCCAATCCATTCGCCTCCCTCATTTGCACGAAGGAACTCCATAATTCCCTGGCTCTTTCTCTCCCAATCGAATTGCCTTTGATCTTTAGTTAGGCATAGAGTCAAAGTCGACCGAATGGCCCCCGCTCTCTTTGGTTTGTGCCATTCCGCATCTAGGACCCATGCCAGATCTCCGACAACCCGATTAACCCTCCGGCGGCCCGATACTACATGTCTCCTTCACCCGCGGAACCTCCACACCCGACAAACCTCCAGATATGCCTGTGTCGGATCGTGGTACCCACGTGAACTGCAGGCTGTGCATTCGGCCTCCCTCACTTGCTTGACCAGTCTTGAGTCACGTGAATACCCTCCGTTTCGACGTGTCGCTTTCGTGAAACCAGTTAACTGCTTGCGGGCAATCCACCTTCACTCGAGCAAATCACAAAGCCGCACTGTCTGCTCCCTATGTGCATGATTTTGCTTGAATTCTTAGGTGAGTGAAGGAATTAAGTATATATGTATAAATATGTCGAATAAAGATACATATATGCTAAATAGGCATTCCAATTTCAAATTGAAGACCGAAGATCAATACTAGGGTTGATTTGTCCTCTGAAGCACTTGACCGTCGATATTTAATCCGACCGAGTGGATCAAAGGAGCAAGTGCCCTCCCCTAACCTCCCCTTGAGGAGTTTTGACTAATTAACTACTCGATTTAATTAATGAATTAATTAATTTAAAATTAAATCTTCTAATTAATTTAATAATTGATTAACCATTTAAAACAAACTTAATTAAATAACTAATTTTAAAAATAACTAATTAAATTTCAATTAATTGAGCCAACTGAGTAATATAAAAATGAAATTTAAACTTGATAAATTAAATTAAAACGTAGAAATTGAAACCCCTTTCATTTAATTAATAACCTAATTAACTAATTAATTTTAAAACAAAATTTAAAATTAATTAATTTTAATAATAATTGAAATAAAAAATTCAATTAATTAAATTGATTGAGTAATTTAAAAGTATATTTAAAATTAAAAAAATTCAATTACAAAGTTGAGCAGTTAATTTTAAATTAAAAATAAATTAAAATTTTAAATTTAAATTTAAATTAAAATTAAAATTTTAAATTAAAATTTAAACTTTAAATTAATTAAATCTAAACTTTGATAAATTAATTAAATTTAAACTAAAATTCCATTTAATTAAATAATACAAGAACAAAAAATCAATGTTTGCATTAAACAAACCTAAATGCAACGCACACAACTAAAATACGAAACATAAAGCAAAACTCTAAACACTAAACTCTAAGTTCCAACCTTGCTGCAAATTCCATCTCCTAGTAAACTCCCTTTTATCTAAATCTCAAATACCTGCAAACAAGTGAACAAAAGTCAATGTTGGGTACTAAAATAAAACTAGTACTGAAAAGGGAAAGTTAGTGTTGAAACAAAACTAGTACTGAAAAAAGGAACAAAATTGATGCTAAAACAAAACTAGTACTGCAAGCAAACAAGTACCAAAACAAAACAAGCAAGAAGAGCTAGTACTGAGTCAAACACTACTGCTAAATGCAAAATTATAGTGTACAGTTCTAGAAGCCAAGTGCTAAGTAAATATGCTATTGCTATAAACAAAACACTATTACGGGTGTCGAAACGATGAAGAGTACGAAACTAAGTGTCCACTGCTAAATCCCCACTAAGCCAAAACCCAGGCTACTTCTAACTGTAGAACTCGTAAGACCTATCCAAATCCAAACTGAGATACTTCCAAGTGAAATAGTAAGACCCGCTTTTAACCTAAAACCTAGGCCACTTTCACGAAAAGTTGTAAGACCTATCCAAACATATGGGAAACTTTCAAACGAAACCGTAAGCATCATACCTAAATACATACATATGGGCAACTTCTAAATGAAGTGGTAAGCCCCGACCTAAACCAAAAACCTTCGAATAACTTCCAAGTAGAGTCGTAAGCCTCAATCCAAACCAAATCACCATAATACTAAAAACTATATCTATCAATTTCAGTTTACTCGAGATCCTTGAAATGAGTCAACCCATGATTGTTAATCAGATTCCTTGGACACTATGATCAATGATTGTTAGTGTTGGTAGACTGAAACCTATGGTATTCCCGGGATGATGGAACTATGAGATCTTAATCGGGTCTACCTCCACCTCCCTCAACCAAGATTAAAACACTTGCACATCTTAAAAAAAAAATTCATTCTTAATCGAGAGTTCTCTTCTATGTGATAGGGGATGAGTAATTAACTATGGGGACTTGCCCTCATACGAAGTAGGAACCAAGAACTAGATGAACTTCAATGTAATTATCGAGGGAAATCTGATTAATTTAAGATCCAATCTTCCCATTATTTAAAATTATGCAATATGAGGCTTTCCTTGAGCCCCGCTTCAGCTCAATTCTAGTGAAAACACGCCTTGAGGCTTACACCTCGAGCTTTTTTTATGAGGCTTGTGCCTCAACTTGGTTGAGGCTTGCCTCGCCTTACTGGCGTGAGGTGTACGCCTCACCTGATTTATATATATTTTTTATTAAAACTTACCTAAATCCTAAATTAAAGCTCCGAACAAATCATTCCTTCATGCTTCCCTAAGCAGCAACAACTTCCTCTCATTCACCTCGACCTCCCGCTCACCGCCTTTGTTGTAGCCATTGCTGGGAATCACTTGAAAGCCACACAACACTACCACCAACTTCTCTAAAAAAATTGGAGTATTATTCTCATTTTTATGTTAATGATAAATATTTATGAAAGAGAATGTTGATTGAAATAAATGAAGAAAAAAAAAATAGATTGAGTGGCATTACATTCCACAAGATGAGGCAGGAGAGATATCAATTTGTTATGACGACGACTCAAATAAAGAGCCCCTCAGTGATGACAACACATGATTTATGAGTTGTTGCCAATCATGCCAAATTTTTTTAAGAATTGAATGTGGATGAGTAGGGAACTAAGAAAAAAAGAATTTAGAGTTGAGCTTGATGTTATATGATACTTTTATGTAATTTTTATATTTCATGTTGTTTTGCTCATGTAATATTTAGATTTCAATTCTATATCATGTTGTTTTGCTCTTGTGCAATTTTTTGTTTCATATGTATGCCAATTTATTATTTCATAGTTCAATAGAAAGTTAAAATGTCATTTTTAACATATTATTTGTGTATTATATAAAGAATCACTTTTAATTTTTATTTTCACTTTACGCATTTTTTGGATTTTGAGGTGTGAGCCTCAACGCCTCAAAATGTTTTGAGGCTCATGGATCGCCTTACAAAAGAAAAACATCTCAATACCCAATTATGCAATTAACCTTGAATCTACCTCAAGCAAGAATGGAACCTTTATCCCAGAAAGTGGGGTTTGTGCTAAGTACCATTCCTTTCCCTGAGCGAACATCCTATTAAATGATAGTTTTTAGATATCTTTCTTGTTTCAGGTCTTTAATAATTTATATGCCTCCAATTCCACTTAGATTATTATATAAATCATGAAAACACTATAGTTCTTGCTTTGCTTGATTTCTTCTTGCAAGACTTTAGCTCGATTATATTATCATCGTAGGACTAACAAAATTCTAATTTTTTTTAATAACATTAGCTATACGCTTCCTCCAACGTAGTTTATTCTTGTAAGTTATATTTTGGAACTCTTCTTAAACTTCTATCAAATCATTTTTATGCAACCCAACCATCTTAGACAACCTGAAGTTTGTTTCAGTTGTATTATTCCTATTTTTCTTTCTAAACAATCTATCTTTAGAGATTAATAATTCTCACATTTCAACTTTCACCCTTTTTGCCATATGTTAATTATTATTTTTATTGTTTTTTATTCTTCTTGATATAACTTCAGGACTTCTATGTGTTTGTACAATTACATTTCTTCTTGGAGCCTCTTTACCAACTTCGCCAAAAATATCTTTCTTGCCTTAAAATGAAGAAAAAAATTTATTTATGATTTGTAACTCTACATTTGAAACTAAATTATTGCTCTTATCATTACTTGAAGTACAATCTCACTTTTGCAAGATCTAATTTTGTAACTAAATCAAGCATATTTTCTCCGATCAAGTTGCTATCTCCTATTAAATGCCCATCATGAATTTTCTCATATACCATCATGCTAGAACTTACATGTAGGTGTCAACAATAAGCATCCCACGTTCCTCAAGTATATATTGTACTTGTTCATCATTCTCTTACAAAAATGTCTTTTTCAAATTGACTTCTAATTCAACTTGAGGAGCTAAGCACCCAACTAGTTTATAATGCTGTCACTGACAGTCAAGCTAGTATCAATCATTCTACTACTTTATTCAGCTCAACAATTTTATCATTCAATCCCACAACCCTCTCTTCTCAACAATTCACTCACCACTCCTGTTATTTAGGGTCTCCGCATATAGTAGCTTGCAGCTTTTCCCAATTTGTTTGGATTTCTCCTTTCCAATTACTTTTGCGCAAATATATATTAGTATTTATTTAAAATCATTTTGTCTACTGAATCTTTGTTCTTGCCATGGCATGTCTCCATAATCCATGCATTTATCTTAGACCTACTCAATATTCGCACTATTCCCCATTATTACGCTGGTCATAAGCTCTATATGAATTTCTAATTGCTTTAGTTCTCTATTGCTTCGATTAGAAACTTCACATGAAATTCTATCTGTTTGACATGGTGAAGCCTTGATATTGATGAGAATGCCATGAACTTTTACCTTCTCTTCAGTAGGACAAGGACCGACGAGGTAGGTTGTGATTTGTAAACACTACTAACAGTTCCATCAGTCGTGATAGACATTCAAAGTTCTGCTGTTTGGCTTATGTACACTTGATAGTTTTCAGGATTTTACAATTTTTTTTAAGGTATAATATTGTTTGCCTGCCATATGGTATGGCCTAAATTTTAATAGATCAAGAGATGCTACCGTGCTAGAGTAGGGATGCTGTGATAAGACAGAGTTTGGTATGTGGGTAGAAGTTTTGAAGGTTTTTTTGGAGAGAGGTTCATTTAAATCTGGTTGGATTTTAGCTTAGTTCGGGAAATGAACTTGTACCAAAAGGATTATGGAGGAAGGATGAGAAAGTGATGGATCTTTTCAGATGTTCAAGAAGGGATAACCCAAATGCAGTTAGCTGTGCTACACGATAAAAAGAAATGCCGAACAGTAGCTGCTGCTAAAAAAATTCCTTTTAATTAGTTTGGTGACAGTTTTAGGATAGAACTCGTCGTGCCCTTCAAAATTTTTGACTAATATTGTCATTTTAATGCCACTTTACATATCACCGTTGTTAATAATTGTTTTGCAGTAGATTTGTCAATCTTTCATTGTTGTAAAGAGTTCTTACGCTGTGGTACAAGTGCACAACATGATCTAGCTTTTGGTGGTCGCATGTGGATGCTTTTCAGAAGTCCAGTAAAATATGCATATATATATATATATACTCTTTGGTGTAATGTTGAGGACAGGATGCCTTTTTTATTTTTTATTTTGTACATGTGTATTTTCTAGGCTCGTTATACTGCTCACCACAGGGCAAATTGGAGCTGGATTTCCAGTAATGTTTCTCACTCATATGACTTTATCATCATCTTTGTATGCTTTATTTCTTAAAACTTGATTGAAACGTTGAGCTTCTTCAATGCAAAAAATGGATTTCGTAAATTTCTTTTTCCTCAGCAGTCTTTTTCTCACTAACGATTGTTTAGATTGTCAGTAAATGCAATTGCTTAAGGAAATTTAAGTGTTTAAAGCGGGTACTGCTTTATGCTTTGGGTATGTTTTCTAAACTTAATTGTCTTCTGATTTAAGTGTTCTTAGATGCAGGTACAGAAATGGCAGCCTCTGATGTGGCTGTATTGTGCCTTGAACATATGGTTTTGGATATTCCGTCGCACCAGAATGATTTTCTTATGGAAGTTGCGGGAATAATATTTCCTGTTCTTCTTGTTCTCCCACAGGTTTTCTGTCCTTATCTGAATGCCAATCCTTTGTCAATGCTCAGAATTTATGCATCATTTTCATAAGCAATGGTAGAATTGTGGTTTATGCTAACAAAATTATTACATTTAGTTGTTTTATTGTATTCCTAAATGTATACTATACATAAGCACCAATTAACTTGTGTTGTATACATGCAGAAATAAAAATTCCATCCTCCAACTAGAATGGAATATGTCTGATTATCAACTCCGACAACTAGTTCCATGCGAAAAAATTGCCCTAACTTTAAATTGATTTGTTTTTCCATTTTGGATGAGATGTGTTGGTCTGTGTGTCTGGTTTATTTAGGACAATATACTCTGTTGAATGAAGTATAAGAAACACTTTATGCCTTTCGGTTGGGCTGCAGTAAAGCTTTTCTTGACTTGATTGTGCTTTTGGTTATTGTATGGTACTGGAACTAAGACCAATTGTTTATTGTGGTTTTAAGGGTTTTTCCAACTGAGGTATAGCGTGGGTAGAAATACAATGGGAAATAGGTAAATTAGATTAAGTGTAATGTATATCCATCAAAGGTAAGAATTCGGGCAAAAAATAAGTTAAGGAGATATGCATAGAAAAAAAGGAGGTAGTGATGACACAAGGTGCTGTAGTAGCATAAAATAGTATTGAAATTGGATTAGTAGAAATTCCTATGCTTAGAGCTTTTCAAAAAAAAAAAAAAAAGGGGCTAGACTAAGTTAATGGCCACTAAGGACAAATACAGTACTTGGTAAGTTGTGTGAGGCTAATGACGGAAGGGATAATGAAGTTTTTAATGAATGATCCAAATACAAGATTCATGACATCTGTTATGAGGCATAATGAAATATTAGTTAAATAATATTTTGGGAGCATACAAAATTGGTTGTCAAGATGAAATATTATGCAAAAAAAGGTGAAGATAGTGCTTGAGGATTCCACAAAAGCGAGTCCTCGAGGGGGATTCATGCATAATATTTGAATTTAGTGATTTGAATTTAGTGACGTCTAAATTAAAATGGAGGCAACCTAACCATTGGTGAGGTCCTCTCTCTACATAATTTTAATTAAAAATCTTTTATATCTGTAAGGGATTGGAGAAGAGGTCAAGAATTAAGAAAAATAATAAACTGTTTTGGCTTGGTTTTTAATTCAGCTGTATTAGATTTATAGGTCTTGTTTTGACCAATTTGGATTAAGCACCTTGCATGGATTTCTTTACTTGCTCATTTCTATTTATTATTGTAAAGGAAGCCATGGTTAGATTCAAGTCTGCTTTAATGAAGTGAAAATTTGAAGCGCTTGCGGTTTTACATGAATACATAATTAACTTGAATTTCCTTATCTAAGCTCATTTCCACATATATCTTCTATTCATCTTTCGATTAGATATGATAGTTGTGCCCATATAACCATATAAAGCACGTTCAACGATAACATGTTAATAATGTTATCCCCCTTATTATACCATAATTTGATACATTTGGTTCCTTGATAATCTAATTCACTTATGTGTGGTGAATTACTAAAGAAAGGTCTTAGATAAGGGTTGTGTGGGATATTCAGGGTAAATTTTGGGCATGTCCCCCAAAATTTAAACCAACTTGCCATTTTGTTTTAAAATCTTGAGCATGTCTCCCAAAAAATTAAACGATTCCATTGGCATTTTGGGTGATAGGATTTGAACTTGTGGATTGAAAATAACTAATCTTGCTATGTTAATATATGTAGCATGTCTTCCATGATAATAATTGAGTCCATTGAGTTGACGGATGATTGGAGTTGTAGTTCAAAAGAGGGCGACTTCAAAACAATGAGAAACTTTTTGTATGGCTCTTTGGAACTTGAAACAGGCTGGGATTGCTGAAAGATTTTGGAATACTTTGCCTATGCATGTCAGTGGTTTTCAACAAGAGGTTTCCAATTGGCAATCAAGTTAGGATCTTAAGCAATCAATAGTTCAAAACATAGCAGACATAGTGATTTTCAACAAGATATCCTTAGATTAATAATGAGTTTAATCAATATGAGGACCCACTCCCTCAACTCTCTAAAAGTACTAGGTTTTAGCGAATGAGAATTATCATGACCTTCATGAATCAAGATATACCACATTTGAGCAATAAATTAGGAAGGGACAAGAGTTGGTGAAGAGTTCACCATAGAGGAGATGATCCGGGGTTCCGGGGAGGCCGTTGGGGTGATGGAGAAGACGTAGACAGCAATCTGAACTTCCTAGACGCCTTGAACAGCAGTCAGGAGACCTTTCCAATTGGCGGGGCAACAAAGGAATGGTTCAGAATCCTTTGGACAGCAACTCTGATAGCAGGGACAGCAGTTTTGGGCTTGTGGGAGAAGCTGGACAGCAGTTTCACAGGCCTGAAAATTCTGGATAGCAACTCAGTTCAGGGAAAATCAGGTCTTGGCTGATCCGTTGAAGGGAAACAGATGGAGTATGGGATTAAAAGCTTTCCTTAAGATTCTCTCCTCCTCTGAATTAAATTCAGGAATTGATTTAATTGGAGTGAGGGAAGGGGATGATTTGGATTTAATTCCAAAGGAAGAGTTTTGATTTTTGGAAAGAAATAAAAGAGAGGGGGCCTTGGGAAATTTGGCCAGGAGAGAGAGAGAGAGGGTGAGATGTCTAGGTGCAATGAATGCAGGGAATTTGAATTAATTGAATAATCAATCGTAGATTTGGGATTGATTACTAATTAAAGGGGCGTTCCAAACATAGACAAGTTTAATTAGGAAGGGTTTTGAATTTCAAATTCTTTTGAAATTTGAAATCAAACAATTTCCAAATTAAAACTAATCTATTTTAGGTAAGTGGAGGTTTGGAGGGCGGTGGAAGGGGGTGTGGTGTGTGGCCGGCGGCTTGGAGTGGTGGTGGTCGTGGTGGGGGTATGGGCCAACGGTGGGGGAGGGTTTTTAGGGTGGTTCAGCCGGCGGGTTGGGGTGGGGAAAATAGCCAAGGGGTTGGAGAAAGGTGGATGTAAGAGAATTTGGGGTTTGGTCAGTGGGAGGGAGGGCTTTGGCCGACAGATTAGAGGGGGGAGGGGGAGAAGAAAAGAAGGCAGAAACGTAAGGGAGAAAATAACCATGAACCACTGTTCCAAGGTTGGTGGGTAATCCGATTCCCTCTCCTAGGGATTTAGCTCTTAAGCTCTCACACTCTCACATGAACACAAGGGTACAAAAAATTTCATTATAATTCTTCATTGACCTCAAAAGAGACATATGGGGCTTTTATATAGCCTCCTACAATGAAAGAGAAATAAAAGACGACAATGCCCCTAGGGCGTACACATGACAAAACCCTTAAGTAAGGGCAAAACGGGAAATGCTACAAAAACAAATACATAAAACAATTAAATAAAACAAATACATATGAAGATTCAAAAATATATCGGCGTGATTGTGGCCGTAGATCGTCGGCCACGCCTATGATAAACTTTTCATGGTCTGATGCCCCCCCATCAAACTCTTTCTTTAACCCTATTAAAATCATTTGATTTGAAAATAATACTGAAATAAAATGGCTCATATAGCAAGGGTCATCTTCATTATTCTCATTCCCTATTCTTTCTTGGAGTGTTGCATATGATTTTAACTCTATTTTAAGCTAATCATTTTGAAAAAAAATTCTTGCCATATAATCTTAGGTCGACCTTTTTATGTTCGTAATCCCTCTTCTTTGATTTGTTTTTCTATCCTTTTTTTTTAACATTTCTATTAGCTTTGCATTTTCTTTTATTACATTATGAATTAGCTTATTAGTGCTTCTCTATCACTCTACCTTCAAATAAATATAGCATGGCATGTCTAGTTGTAGTTTTATTAATATTTCCTTTAGGCCTTCGTTGCATCTTTTATAGAATAATCCTTTGAGCTTCTTCTGCACGCATTCATAACAATAAAAGTTATATCCTTATATACAACTGATGGGGACATCAGCAGCGATTTCGACACATGTACTTTCAGGAGATGCCGGAGATCGATGGCCATGATCATGATATGTATTTTCATCATTTTATGTAGTAGTTTTTTTTTATTTTATGTTTTTTCCGTTTTTGCCCTTTTGGGTATTTGGTAGCTATTGCTGCCCAAGGGGCATTTTAGTCTTTTGTCGTCTTTGTCATTTTGAGATATATTTATATGGCCATTTTCTTATGTAAGAGTTTAGTTTTTGGATGAATGAAAATTTGACATTTCATGTTCTCTTTGTGAGTGCAAACCTCCACGATCTCTTAGTGAGTTCGTAGGAGAAGCTAGATCTCTTTGTGAGTTCTAGGTCTTCTTGTTCTACTATTTTCTTCCTTTATTTCTCGTGATCGATTCATTGTCGTGGAGACTCTGATGTGAAACAATCATGGGAAGATGAGATGCTTAAAGACGTTTGCACATTTAGTTTTAGAGAACAATAATAAGCTAGATCTCATGTTGATTTGAACGATAAAATAAAATATTAAAGTGATAAATAGCATTGGTTAAATTACATGCATAGAAGTTAAGAGCATAAAAATCAATCAATTTAATCCACTTTTGCATTCGTGAATGGTCGCAACAATAAATCCCTTCGTTAACATTAAGACTAGCTACTACAAGGAACCCTTCACTCAACTCTCCTTATTACTAGGCTTTAGCGGAGTGACCAACAACATCTTTGTGAATCAAAACATAACCACGTGGGAGAAATAAACTAAGAGGCTAAAAGAGTCGGAGGTCAAGTTTACTCGAAGTATGAAGTATACGAGGCTCCGGTGGTCATAGGAAGGCTTGGAAGGAGGTAGGTGGCATCCACGAACCTTATTGAAGGTGTGATCAGCAATCTGACGCGTCCTGACAGCGTTTGAAGACCTTCCACTCGGCTGGACAGCAAGAAACAGGTGCAGGTTTTCTCAGGACAGCACACTCTCATGCCCAGAAAAGTCTCAGGCCGTGAACGGGGTCCGATCAGTTGGACAGCAAGGTAAAGCTGTTCTGAAGGTGCTGCAGTAATAGGGGCTGGCGGGAAACGAGGGGCAGCTAGCTGTCTTTCCTGGACAGCGGTTTGTGAGCCCTTGAGTTGCTGGAATACTAGGGACTGGTGCAGGAAAACTTTGGCAGCAGCTTGGGATCTTAAGAGGTTGGAAAGCAAGTTGTATGGTTGAGAAAACTTGAACTGCAGACGTTGGCAGCAACAGGAAAATTCTGGCATAACCACGGTGAAATTTTCCTTGCTGGAATTACATGGCAGCAAGGGGAAGTCCAGGAATTAATGCAGGAGGAATGACCTTGGGATTCACATTAATTCTAAAGGCTAGAAGAGGGGGATTAAATTCAAAACTGAAATTGATTTCAGATTTTGAATACTTTGGGAGGGAATTAATTTGAAATTGATCTCAAATTAATTAGATTTTGGGGGAGGTTAATGAGCATTGAATGGGGGCCCATTAAAGGGGTGGCCGGCGGCATGCTTGGAGGGGAGGAGGAGGTTTAAAATGTTAAAACTGAAAATTTATTTCAGTTTTAAGTAATTTAGGAGGGAAAAACCTTTGAATTCAAATTAGGATTTCAAAACGGTCAAAGTATTAAATAAGAAATTAATGGAATTCTCTCCATGGGGGCCGGCGGCATGCATAGAGGGAGAGAGGGAAATTCAAGGGAGTAGGGTTTCCAATTTAGGATGATAACGTGGAAATTGATCTCATAACTCCAAGTTACATCAAATTGAAATTGAATTTCATGACGAAAGCTTTCCTAAATTGGAATTCCAAATTAGGAAAGAATTTGGAATTTGAAAATTTCAAATTTCAAATTTGAAATTGGTGCGGGAAGGGGTTGGGGGATGAGGGGAGGTTGTCGGCAAGGAGGTCGGCCGGAGCTATGGTGGTGGTGGTCGGTGGATTCCCAAGGGGGGGCGGTAATGGAGTGAGGAGGGATTTCTTGTAGTGGAGGTGAAGAAATTGGAAGAAAATTACGAACGCAATGATAGACGAAATTAATCACGAGCCGTGGACTCTTCCAACGACTGGTGGGCCTTGCGATTTGCTCCCTTGAGCTCTCTCTCTTTCTCTCTTCAAGCTCTCATGCAAGAATTAGAAACAAACAAAAAATTTTCATTCAATCTTCATTAGCCCTTCTCCAAGAAGAGGAGGGATTTAAATAGACAAATACAAGAAGGGAAAAATAAAAGACAACAATGCCCTCGGGGCTTACAAAGAACTACTTCCTTAAGCAAGGGCATAAATGGAAAAAGACAGTATATAAATAAATACATCACATATAATTGAAATAAAAAGGCGTCATCATAGCCGTCGATCATCGGCCATGTCCCTGATGGAACATTAAGGGTTTGATGTCCGCATCAGACTCGGTTGAGCATTTGTGGGAGATTGGATTTCACTCCTTAAATCCCTATAATTTTCCCTACCTCTTCCCCTCCCCTTGCTCACTGCCGCCGGCCCCCTCTGGATTACCCAGGCCGCCGGCCTGCAGCCCCAACCCGCAAGCCAGCAGCCGCCGGCCAGCCCACCAGCCCACCGGCTCCCTTCCCCCCTTCCTGCCGCCACCTCCTCTCCACTCTTTTGATTTTTCGAATTTGAAATTTGAATGTTTTATGAGCCATTACTTGTTTCCTAATTTAACTCCTTAATTTTAGGCAATCAACTTAATTGAATTTCAATTTCAAATTTGAAATTCGAATTGATCCAATTGATTACCCTCATATTAGGAAGTTATTTCCCCTTAAGAAATCTGAAATCTTATTTCAGATTTTGTAAAATCTGTGATTATTAAAACCCAAGCCCCTCTCTCCTAGTCATGTGGCCGGCCCCTTAATGGCCCCCCTCTCTCTCTTCAATTACAATAATTATTCCCCCACAGCTGTCCACTCAATCCCCCACCATTTTCCCTTAGCTGTGTGCCTCCGGAAGGTGGAATCCCTGAAATTTCTCCTGTCCACATGCTATCCAAAGAATTCTGGACGCGTTCTAAATGCTGCCTTGAAGTTTAGAGCCTAAAAGCTGCTGTCCAGAAACATCAGATTGCTGTCCAAGGAGTCCATATCAAGTTGGATGGCTATCCTCCACCCTGAAGTTGCCAAACTGCTGTCCACGGACAGCTAGGAGTTGTGTGCTGCTGCCCGCCACCTTGCAAGCATCCAAACATTCGCATCAGAGCTCTGTATTGCCTTTCCATTGGATTCCAGACTATGAGTGTTGGCTGTCCTCCACCCATAAACTGCCAGAATATTGTATCATTGGACGACCGTCATCCTCCACCACTCCGGCCACCTATCTAAGAACGACGATCTTAGGCTCCTTCCTCGGAGTGACCTCGGTTCTAATGTGGAGACTCTTCTTCCGCTAAAGCCTAGACTAGTTAAGCGTATGGGCTCCAAAGGTGAAAGTTCTCATTATTAAATTGTGTATTTTTGTTTACCGTTGTAGTTTTACAATTGATCTTTGCGTTTTCTTAAATTGTTTGGTTAACGGACTTTGCTCTTCTTTGCCTAAGCAAGTTAAAAAAAACCAAGAATTCTAAGGATCAATCATTGTTATAAGTAATAAATTTATTTTGGGATTATTTTATTAAATCTGCTCTCTTTAATTTCCTTAAAGTAACTCCTGAACGGGTTGGTTTCACATCAACAACTTAATTATTTATATAAATTTTTCTAGAGACTCAAACATATCTAACTTTAGTTTTATTTGATCTTCAAGCAGTTTGGACTGATAATGATAATTTCGACATAAAATAAAATTGTGTTGCACATATTCATTATTTTTTACTTCACTTGATCAAAGTTACTCTAGATGCGAGTATGGAAAGAGTGAAGGTCATCTACCCATGTGAATAGTAATGTTAACTTCTCTTTGTGCCTCAAATGTAATAATAATTTCATTATCATATGTTTGCTTGATAGCTCGTCAAGATATTTTCAAATATGTTCCGAGTGTAACTTATTTTTAATTACCATTGGCTTTCTTTTTTTAACCTTGGTTATTTCTTTTATGCGTAAAATGTTGCATGTTTGATGTGTAATTTATAAATGATTTTTTGATTTTTTTTGCAGACTTGGAGGGTGAATGTAAAAGCATTGGAGCTTGTTAAGAACTTGCAATGGCCATATTACTCCGACATCAAAGCATGTGATTCAGATTTTGATGATCGTGAGTTAAAGGTATATATCTATTGTAGAGATATATTTAGCTTAAATGCGTATATCTATTGTAGAGATATATTTAGCTTGGTAATTTTATTAGTGTATCCGTTGTAGAGATATACTTAGCTTAGTAATTTCTTTAGTTACTGTAATCTTCCAATAAAATTTGCTCGAGTTGTGTTCGACACCTTTAGTTGAAAAATGCCAGCTTAACAGTGATGTAAAAAAATTGATTAATTGAAATTTTGCATAAAAATGTTCAAAGAGAAACTCTTTGAAAACATTTTTTTTATGTTTAATGCTGCGCTACAAGAAGAAACATATGTTCTTGTAACTGACACAAGTTCTGATACGTAACTTGTGTTGCTTCTTGCGTTTGTTTAAACTTAAATATGCTTAATGCTATCTGACTGGCATGTCCCCTCAATTACCTCATTTTAATTCATATAGAAGTCATTTTAGGAAAAATACGGTATTTTGCATGGACTTGTGTAGATTCACTCATATAAGTCTGCAGTTAATTTAGGAGCACTTGACTTATTGTTGACTGAACCTGAGAAGTATAGTTCTCAGCAATAACCCATTAATTTTCAATACCCGATATTTTAAAGGATACATGATATAGTTATCAAGAATATAAAAATGTTCAAGTAAATATAAGACGCCACATTAGTTTCCACTTGTATGGCATTGAAAGAAAGTTAAATATTGATTTCTTTACGGATTGAAGCATTAGTCCTCTTTGGGAACACACTTCATCTTATTGACTATGCTGTTATGCATGCACACTTGTTTCTTTTTGTTTGTTTTTGTAACTTGGAAATTTCTACTTAACTTTATGCTGTTCATATAAATGCAGAGTTTAGACCATGGGCAGATGACTACCATTAACATACGAACAATTCAAACCTTGGCTGAAACTTTTGCTGGAAATCCTCAAGGTCATATTGAGTGGTTGGTAGCATGTAGCATGCAAAACAAATCAGCAAAATGTTTTTTCTTCTTCATCATTCTTCAGGCTTTGGCTAATTGCAAAGAAGGTGCCCTTTTAATATCTCTGAGTAATTAATTGTCTGCGTTAAGATTTCATGATCTGTTCTTGTCTTGATTTTTAGAATTATTCATGGATATCCTTATCATTAGAATTGATTTTCTCTAAAATTTCCCATTTATACCAATTAATTTAATTTTTGCTCTTCCTGAATTTTTACTGTAGTTATTACGCTTGTACTTGCATTTCCTGTGCCCCTAATTGTTATTCTTTTTAAAATTATTGATATGGTATTATAATAGTTTTGAATCTGTATTCTTGGTAGTAAACTTATTCATTCTACTTGTTTCAATTGTAAAAACCGAAGGTTAATTTCATGGTGCTTATGATTGTTTGAACTTAAAATTTCTAAAACTTGTTCTTATAGTGATTTTTTTCTTAACTCACTGTAAACAGTGCACATACACATCTTAATGTCCTTTTTCTCTACAAAAAAATGGGTGCTCCCCATGGAGACACATTAGGGCCAACTCTTGGAGATGCACTTTCAACTCCTGAAGCTATTGATGTGCCATTCTATACAGAGCTTTGGATATAGGGATGTACCCAAAAATACATAAATACAAAACTCAATATCTCTATTCGAAGATAAACTGACCAACTCTTTGGTAAACACATCCGGAAACTCCTGCACTACTGAAACATTAGAAATAGAATTAGAATTCACCCTACTAAACTGATGCCATAAATATTACACAACCCTTCTTTCACTATATATTTGCTTTCATAATAGAAATCAAACATGTTAAAACACCTCTAACTCCTTGGAAAAGACAACTTTCACTACTCAGAAATTAAGTACCTCGCATCTTCAAACAATCAATTCGAGCCTCATATCGGCTCAAACAACTTATACCCTAAATGACGTCGAACTCATAAATAGACAACAAAATTAAATTATACCTCAATCTCCCATTAGATATCACAATATCACAAAAGCATTAAAAATATTGATGGAAAACACAATAAATCGAAATAATACTGATGGAAAATGCAATAAATCGAAATAGCATTAAAAATAAATGAATGATTGAATACACAATCAAACAAAATGCAATAAGGCTGATTAGAAATGTAATCCATACTTGTCACAACATCTGGAGCGTCTCGAGCCTCTTGTTTAGTCAAATTATATATGCGTACCTGAATTGGAGTTTGGTGCAAAGAACTACCAGACTCTGTGCTTCACCCATCAATGGGTTATCAACCTAACAAACTGTGAAATTGTATCAGAACTTACTATTGGAGCAGTACTAGGTGAGGATTTATTTTACTAACATTTCTGTCCATTTATCATGTCTGGGTCCGACGAATCCATAATCACACAAAATACCCAACTTTATATGTACATGAAAACAAATAAAATGAATGCCCTGACAGACCTGAAACCACCTTACTTGACTTACATATCAATTCATGTATCTCTGTTTTACGATAAATTCTCAAAACTCCTACTCTGATACCAAAAAGGCTTGTCATAACTCGTTAAGGCCCACAGTCTAAACTTATCCTATCGTGTTGGTTTGCAACAAGCAAACTCCAAGTTTTAGGTTTTGGAAAATTTTCAAATTTTCTTCAATATAAAATTTAAAATAAACAATAGACCGCATAGTTACTAACAACATTCATTGCTCTAAATAATCTCATCCACAAAATTTTCATTTCCTCATCAAAATGTAAGTGCAATAATTACGTTACCATACATGACTACCAACCGAAGTACAAAATTGAACACCACAAACTAGCTGTGACTGTACAAAAATTAAAAGAGGAAATACCTATGCAGATTCAGTTCAAATCCTGAAACTACTACTCGATTGGCTCGTTCCCTTTCCCCGACCTAAAAACAAAAAGCGAAACATCTGTGAGTTAATATAGATAAAAGATGTACTGTAAAATGAGGAATGCAGTACATTACCATGGATAAATGAGCAAAAAATTAAGATATTTCCTTGACCTACAATAATTGTTACTGAACCATCGACAATTTTTATTTTTTTATTGTTCTTGCCGGATTTGTAGATTTCAAAAAGGTTGGTAGGGTTGATCATGTGATCAATTGCTCCTGAATCTAGGATTCAGGTTTGAGGGGAATTATTCAAGGCACTTAAAACATCAGAGTTAGATGACATCATTTCTAGCTAGATAGTATGAGTTGGATGATTTTTCAAAGTTTAGGAAATTCTTGAGTTTAGCAATTTCTTTTGGAGTTGAGCCCTTCTGATTCCATATGATAGGCTTGCTCTTTTTGGTGACCTTATTTATTTCCACCATAGCTTGGGAGCTTTACGCGGAGTTCCCCATATTTTTCTTTGATGTGTTATTTCTGCTTGTTTTAATTGCTCCATGGATTCCTTGGAAGAAAGTTTTTGCCTCCTTTTAAGGAAAGCGTCTATAGCAGTTTGTTCCTTACCTTAGGGTTGAATGGTTCTGATTGCTGATGTTTTGGATACCTGAGCATTGAGCATCCACCTTTCTTCTTTCTTCAGCTCGAATGAGAGAATAAACTTATTTAGTGATGATATATTTTCTTGACTTAAGATTTGGACATGAACATGAAATTATTATTGAGACATGCAAAAAACTCAACTACCTTTTCCTTTCTACAAATCGCATGAGAATTACTGCATAATTGGAGCTTGTCATCTTAAGATGTGTTAACAATTCGGTTCTAGCAGTTGTTCTATTAAAGTATTCAATAATAGAAATTTTACTTTGTTTAGTTGTTGAAATCTTAATTTTGATCTCGTAAATGAGGGAAAGATTCTTTACTTTTTAGTATGTTTGATGGCTTCCCAAACTTCTTTTGTGGCTTACAGAAATATCTATAACGAAGTAATTCAGGCATGGCGGTATTCCACAGCCATGTCATGTTCATGGATTTCACATTGTCCCAAAGTATAGACTTTGGATCTTTCGACTCTGAAGGAGGATTCACCGGATGCTGGCTTTTTCCCTTCTCTTTAAGGAAGTCTTTACAATTTGTGACCATTTCAAATAATTTTTCATTTTCAGGCAATATGAGACTTGTAGCTCATGGAGTTCTCCTGTAGACTGATTTTCACCATTCATAATTATTGACTTCTTGGAAGGGAAGTAGAAGAAACTAGTTATAATGAAGAGAATGAATGATATTGACAAGATGGGAGAGAGAAAAAGAACAAATTTCAAACGATGGAAATCCTAATTTTGCTCTGATGTTATATAGAAAAGTAGAAAAAAACATATTTTGAATTTTTCTGCTTGATTCTATGCAAATTGTGGATGTATTTATAGACTTTTCGAAAAGACTAACATTGGCAATAAATCAAAGACATTAAAAAAAGAAGAAAAGTTTATAAGAGGAGCCATTGGTTAGAATAGGAAGAGGATGCGCACATGGATTGCAACTTATGTGTTATAAGATGATTGATCCAATGGTTGAAACCTTAATCCATGTGCTAAAGGATCTTTATAAGGATTGGTTGACTTGTGGCCTCTATGATCCTTCAATGTATATTGGATTTGTTTTTTTTGGAATTCATCCCCCTTTATTTATTTATTTTAGTCTTTATTAATAATTTATTGATACTGCATTTAAATATGAATAGACAGCTATTTATTTTGAACTTTCGTACAATGTTGAATGTTGTCCTTACACGTCTATGAAACAATACTAGCGTAATGACTTTTTTTATTAACATTAAACTAATGAATTTAACTTTTACACATTTAACAATTGCTTGTTTGGTTATTGATTAAGCCTCTCTGAACCCATTGAATAGGATTTGCGTGTAGCTCACTGCTTTTAACTATTTATTTTCAGAATTTGCCAAAATATGGAGGCTTTTTGAAGCTTGCATTGCTGCTATTAAAGATGGGTGGCTTGAAATGTTGTCGGTTAATGATGATCTTCTTGCTGCAAAGTTTCTTAAGGATGAGTGGTGTGAACTGGAATCTGATGGCAATGTTATCATTATTGGAGAGGTTTGTTTTTGGTATTGCATGTTGAAATTATGTTGCTATTATTGTTAATGGTTAGATCGATCTTAAACTTTTCAATAAAAATGTTTGGAAAGGCTCCTTTGTAATTGAATGATCCGTACTTAGCCTTTGTTATGGTTTATTAAAAAAGTTTATTCTTAAAAAGTTGTGTTGAATTATATTCTTAATTTAATAACTATGTAAAGTTCCCATTGATGTGGTGCGGTACAATTCATGCCAAGATTAGACCAGTGTTTCATAACCGATCAAAAGGGGCAAAACTAAAGATCCATGTCTACTATTGATTCGTTATTGAACATTGATTTAAGATGAATGATAGAATTTGTGAGGCCAGTTGAATTCTTTAAATCCAAGTTACATCTGTAGATCTTTCCAAGTTATATACGCTAAGTCTCTCTTTTATTCTCTTTTTGTTCATCCATCCACTCATCAATGTTCAATGATCAATAAATACAAGCCACAGATCCCCATTTATAGAAGTAAGGTTTCAAAGATAAGGTTAAATGTTTTAGAAATAAATCAAATCCGTTCAAACATTTGAAACCAAACTTATTATCTAAGAAAAACGATAATACAACCTAATAATATAAATAAAACTAAAATTTCAGCAAAAATTAAAATGCTCTTAAAAAGTTTATAAAATTGTTTCGGTTTAGCTCTTTTGTTGCCAGATTTTCTCCCTTTTGATTGATTTATGCGAAAATTGTCTTAGTTTGGCTAAATTTGCTGCATTCTATTGCATTATGATGTGCTTTCAATTTAAATAGCTCAACAAATTTAACAAGAAATTGAATACCATCATTATTTATGCTTTGTTTTCTGATTGCTTTAAAAATGGTAAACTTATAGTATTAGAGTTACCGAAATGTATTCTTTGTTATGCATTTGAAAAATATTTTGTTTTTTGATATAATCCAATGATGATGGACTAAGCGGTTTGTTTTTGTACAGAGTTGAATAAATGTTTCAAGTGCACTGGAGCGTTTCTCCTTATTTAGTTACCTTTCTTGCTTTTTTTTTTCAGTTAAATTTAGAGAGGTTTGATAAATCATACCGGCGATTAGCTAGGCAGCTGTTACATCACGATTCTGATACATTATGTAAAAAGATACTTATTTGTATTCATTGGTGTCTGCTGGAAATATGCACTGGAGTTGCCAGAAGAAATACCTCGGTATGTATTCTTTTGATAAATCTTGAATTTTTATAATTAAAATCCTTCCAAGGATGTCTTATTACTTATAAGCTTTTGTTTTTTCTTATATTATTCTTTTTAATCTCAAAATTTATTGTGTGCAGTTGGAGGATCAGCAACTATTGCTATTTGAACAGCTGTTTCTTTTTTTTGCTTCATCAAGCTCATTGAGTATCTTCAAGAAGCAACTTCCTTTAGTTGTTAAAAATTGCTGCAAAGCTCCATTTCAGTTTCTGTCCAAATATTTTGTGGAAGAAGGTTTGTTGTGGCTATCATTCTAATACAGTAATTGTTGTTTGCTGTTGATTGTCTTTTCTACTTCTGGGCAAGTTGATTTTTTCTTTGTAATTGCAGGTCTGTTATCTTTTTTCTTCCTCTTTAGCTTTTATTTTTTGACACCATTATTACTTTAAATTTATTATTTCTATCTCTGCAGATTGCATTATAAGATGCTTAAATCAGTTTTCTATAATTTTATATTTCTTCCTGAATCTTTTTGTACTTATATTGCTATGTACTATTTAAATGTAGCAGATGGAAGTTGAATTGAAAATTCTCCTAATACTTTTCTTCTTGTTTATGTCAGTCTTGTGTTCTACCCATTTAAGCCCAAATTCTTATTTTTTGGAGCCAATTCCATTGCTTTTGCAGATGTCCTTATCATGCTAATTTCACAATTGTCTGTTTCTATATTTGCAGAATTCAAAAAGTTTTGATATTAGTTAAATGCTGAAAGTATAATTACTTCCTTGTAACCTAGTCTTATTGTTTTTAGTGGCTGCTTTTAGATAATTGATGAAAAATTTGTTTGAACTTTTCGAATATTTGTACCTATGATCTAATTGTACCATATGCCATTGTTACAAACTATTTTTTTGCTTTTAATTACTTCAGAAGATGGTTTGTTCTAGTTTTAATTAGAAGTTAATATAGGTTTTGTTATATTCTCTTAATAATGCTGTGCACAGTCAGTTTGCAATTCTTGAAGTGATTACATGCAAAACATTTTCACATTCTGATGATTGCCAATATTATTTTGCGATTAATTGAAGGGAAATTATTATTAGCATTTGATTTGATCTATTTTTTTTCCTTTGTTAACTAAATTTTGATTCATTTTCATTCCTTGCAGGATTTTCTGCTGAGGTTCAAGTTGAAAGTTTATTTTCATTTGCTTCTATCTGTTCCATGTATGCATCAGATAGGAGCCCTACAAATGGAAACATTCTGTCTTCACTTTTAATATTTCCTTCACTTCTTGTACCTCTTACCAGTGTCAATAAGGTTTAACATTCTTTTCTGAGCTTGGAACATGTAGAAGCATATGCTGTTGTTTCCATTTTTCCATGATTGCATGCTACATATTCAATTTGATAATTTTATGTGTTAGGCTCTCAAATCTAAATTTAATCACTTTTGTGATTCTATAACTGAAGTCAGAACTTTTGTTGGCTATAGGAGATTCGCACTGCTGCTGTAAACTGTGTTGAAGGAATATATAAGCTGTGTCAGTGCTACGATGTTTCTCGTTTGAAGAATGGTGTTCATTCATCATCATAAGTACATTCATCATCCTAAGTTTTCTGTTGTAAAGCTTATTGACTCTATGTATATGCTATAATGGCAGGTATCGATGCAATGTTTCTTCAATGTGTATCATCCCCAAAATTTGGAGAGTTTTTGGAGTCTATTGTCAACCAAAAGCGGCTGATCTCATCAGATGTGAATTTTCTTCCTTCACTGTTGACGTCATTGTTAAGCCCATCTAGTGAGAGTCTTTTAGTATCGGATAAATCTCATAAAAGGTTTCTTCTCTTCTAACTGCTGGTTAAGTTTTTTAGCTGTGAGGGGTTAAATGTTATGTTTTTATTATAATTAATTATGTTTTTTGTGCTTTTATTTCTAGGAAAGATTAATGTAGTTTTATATATAAATCCCGTCTAATATATGATCCATTACTAGTTTGTTTGTTCTTAAAATAATTCGAATCCATTTTTAAATGACTTCGTCCTACTACATGGTTGCCATTAGACTTAAAAAAAATTTATTAGTTTTATTTTTATTCTATTTCTGAACTAGTCTGTTTTGTAAAAAATGATTATTAATCTGATTGCTTTGATTAGTATTTTAAAATCTTGACCTTTTGTTTTTTTATCGCATGTGACAAAATATTTGTTCATGATAGCTATTAAAACATTACTGATCATTTTATTCTTTGCATACTATCTCTTAATTGCTCAATTTTTTTTTGACACTTTTATTTCCATATTATGCAGGATTGATATTTCATACCCTTTCCCTTATTATTAATTCTGAAAATTAAGTGTAGCTTTTATTCTTTTGCTGATGCTTTTTGTTTTTGTTTTGGATTTCTTCATGGTTTCAGAATCAATACTATTGTTTCACATGATCAAAATGTAAGAACGTGTAGTTATCAAATTCCCATATGGTTTTTAAACTTGAGAAATCTGAATGGTTAACGTCAGAAAAGTTGAATTGGAGCAGGAATCTCAGTAAAAAGTTGGAGAAGTATTCTTTGATACATCTAATGACATTCCAATGCAGAATCTGTAGAAATTAGCATCTCATGCTCAACAATATTTTCAGTCTAAGGAAATTCATTATACAAAAGCCCTATTTTAACCTCCAATAACATCTTAGAATCAATCATAGCTATAGTAATAAATTCAAGTTCTGATAATTCATAATTATCCAGTTCATTATTAGAAAGAGACGTGTCATTATAAACATCTTCATAAGAACTATTATTTTAAATTTCATCATCAATAAGAGGTCTATCATCATAAAATCATCATAAGGACTATCATCATAAAGGGAAGTATCATAAATTTTTGGCATACGTAGAAAAAGGTTCGAAGATTTGCAGGTAAAATTAATTTCTGGAGTTTAGGCAATGGATTGTATGGAAATTTCCAAACCTGCGAACTTTGTCTTAGAAATAGAAAAATAAAAGTAGTTGATGGGTGTAGGTCAAAAGAATATTCCTATTTCTTATGCATTCGCTCTCAACAATGTGCTACATGTTTTAACCTAGTCATAAATCTTTTGTCTATCCATACTCACCAAAGGCCACATATGCAAGGTGGCACTATTTATTAATTATTATGTATTTTAGGATAGGCCCTCACTACGAGAATAACAATTGGCCAAATTAGAAAAAAAGATGGCCATACCTACTTGAAGATAATAACCACCTATCCCCCTTCATCAATGGGAAATACACCATTTGGAACCCTCAGCATCCCTCCTTTAAAACTCTTGTTGTATGTTCCCTTCACATTTTTATAATTGTTAATATTTGAAACTTTTATTGTGGGACTTGTGAAATTACTAGTCACAATAGAATTTTCTTTCTGGAAATTTAGATCAGATCCTCTACTCTTTCATGACAAGTCACTCTGATATTTGGGGCTAAAGGATTTGTCATATTTATTAATGTTTGCATTTGATGACATTGATCTCTTGTCACATAAATATTTGACTCAATCATATTCTTCAATATTCTATCGCTATAATAAAAAATCATTTTGGCATTAGCATTAGAAAAATCAAGACTTATAATGCTCGTGATTATTTTAAACCAATTTTATCTTTTTTCTTCAATAAAGAAGATATTATTCATCAGAATGGGTTGGCAAAAAAAAGCACCTCCTAGAAGTCGTAATGATTTCTTTTTTAAATCAAGTTTCCAAAGTATTTTGTGGAGAAGTTATGCTAACATCTACCTCTTTAATTCATAGAATACCCTCAAGCATAATTGAGTTTGAAAATTCTCTGAACCATCTTGTTGAATTGTTTCCCACAAATAATTTTTTCTTAAAATTCCTTTCAAAGATTTTTTGTTGTGACATATACTGACATCCACAAGCAGTCGAGATAAACTTGTTCCAAGAGTCTTAAGTGTGCATTTTAGGATATTTATTCACTCGAAGGGTTATAAGTGTTATCATTCAATTACAAAAAAAATTAACTTCAAAAGATTTCACTTTTGATGAAAAATAAGGTTTCTTCACTCAGAATTTTTTTCATGAGAAAAACAACCAAATGAAAGCAGATTTTAATGAATTTATTATCTCTTCTTTTGACATGCTATCTACACAAATACAAGAACACGTTGATCCTATCGCTAAACTTCTTCATGTTTATATAAGGAGAACAAAGCCTATTTAATTCTCCAGCAAGCTCAAGACCCTGAATCATTATTAGATAATTCCCATAATAATGATCAATCCATCACCACACTAACCTTTTTTACCCCATAGCCTGGTATAAAAAAAGGTTTCTTGGCTAAACTTTTTTCAATGGGTAGAACAACCAACTAAATAAAATTTGGACAAACTTATTATCTTTTCTTTTGATATGCCATCTACAAAAATACAAGATAACATTATTCCTATCAATCCCTTACCACACTTCTTTTGACATGCTAAGTGTTATCATTCAATTAATATTCTTCATGTCTATATAAGGAGAACAAAGCCCATCTAAAGCCTCCAGCAAGTTCAAGACTTGAAACTATTGTCAGATAATTGCCGTAACAATGATCAATCCCTTACCACACATTACATTTTTTGACCCATACCCCATTATACATTTTTTTCAAAAAATTTCTTCTGTATGTAAATTCTTTCTTACAAACATTCACTCAAACACCATTAAAATGCTACAAAACCTATTCAGGGCATTAGAAAATAAGAATTGGAAGGATGCCATTAGACAAGAGATGAATGCTTTAAAAAAGTCAAACCTGGGATATCGTTAAGTTTCAAAAGAGAAAAAATCTTACAGGATGCAAATGGGGTTTCTCATTAAAATACAAAGTAAATGGAATCCTAGAACGGTATAAAATAAAGTTAGTAACAATAGTATGTAGTCAAACATATAGAGTAGACAACCAAGAAATTCTTTGCTTAGGTTGCTAAAATGAATACAATTTGCACCCTAATTTCTTTTGCTACTAAGCTTGGATGGTCTATCAACAATATGATGAATATTTTCTTATATGTGGTTGTTGATGAAGTTTGCATGGATCCTCCACTAAAATTCAATAGCTCTTTTACAGAAATTAAGGTGTGCAGATTAAAAAAGCACTATATGATCTTCAATTATCTCTAAGAGCATGGTTTGACGTGTTTTGAAAAGCAATGCATGAAATAAAATAAAAAATACGCCATGGAGATTATAAGCTCTTCAGTAAACATTTTATTGGCGGGAAAAAAATTAATTCTTATTATGTACATTAATGATATAATTGTTAAATGCAATGACCATGAAAGAAATGAATTATTTATGAAAAACTTGCCACATAATTTGAATTCAAAGAACTCAGAAAATTCGAACATTTTTTGGGTATATAAGTTGCTCAATCAAAAGAAGGAATTTTAATCTCTCAACAAAAATATATTATAGATTTTTTGAGGGAAATAAAAATGACTGATTGTAAGCTATGTAAATATCCAACTGAAACAGATCAAAAATTGAACATGAATGGAGAGGGAGCATAAGTTGACATTAAAATATATCAAATATTAGTTAGAAAATTAATATTTTATGCCATACCAGTCTTGACATTGCATTTGCAACAAGTCTGGTCCATTTATGCACAAATAAAATGAATCTCACCTTCAATCTGCTTACAGAGTTCTTAGGTTTCTAAAATCAAATCCTGGAAAAGATATTCTCTACAATATATGAAATTCTGTAAATTGATGGTTATTCTTATTCTAACTATGTAGGATCATTAGTATATAGGCGATCCACTTTAGGATATTGCACATTTATGTGAGAAAATTTTGAGACTTGGAGTAGCAAGAAACAATCTCGTCTAAAGCTCAAGTGCTAAATTTGAATTCAGAGAAATTTCTCAAGGTATTTGTGAATTTCTATGGATTAAGATTATATTAGAATATTTAAAATTAAATAAGGACCTATGAGGAATATGAAGATCAATATATTATCATAATTTCCCACAATCTATTAAAACACAATCTAATCAAATATGTGGAAGTGGATTGGAATTTTATAAAAGAAAAATTGAAAGTAAGTTAATTAGTACTACATATGTTCCTGCAAGTACTTGGTTCATCGACATATTTACCAAAGGTCTTTGTCATCATGCATTAAAAAATATTCTATGTATTTGGAATGCTATATCTTTACTATCCAATTTGAAGGAGTGTATTGAGAATACAATATCCCACGAATTGATGACTTTGCAAAAATAAGAAAGGAATCAGTGGAATCAACTCAAGCATATTAAAGATATTGGTTGCTTATTCATTCTATTATTGTATTCGTACATGTGTTGGGAACAAGGAAGCAAGGCCGGCTCCCATGAATTGGTGACTTGGAGGGTTTTCTGTGCTAGAATGGAATGGGTCTGGCAGCCATTCAAGTTAATTATTCCTCTCCTTAGAAATTATATAGTTTTCTAATTACTATAGGCATCATTTGTGTATAAATACACATGATATTGATAAGCAACCATGCTTTTTAGCCGCTTCTTATTTTCTATTTGGTCGAAGTCAATTAAGGATAGCTGGTTGTCTTTATTTTTGGTAGACTATGAGTTTGATTATTGTAGTGAAAGCAACAAAATAGGTGGAAGTTATAGACGCATTTGAAAATTATAACATTTTTATCAAGGTAATATTCAGGGATATGCATAGTGGTGGGACACACGTGGTGGATGATGTTTGTATACATGTGCGGGAAGGCAGCTTGTAGTTGTGCGACATGGTGTTGCTGAAAAGTTTACATTTTGATGTCTTGATTGAGCTGTGTGGAGGAAGCTAACGCTAGTGTCACCTGTAGGAATCACAAGCGGAATCACTTGTGTCGTGCATGAAGTTCATGGTGATTTGAAGATAATTAATTGAACTTAATTTTTTTAAACGCAAATTGTTTCGGTTAAACTATGAACTCTGCAGATGCTCATAAGTATAGCTTTAAAATCAACATATATGCTTTATTATTGAATGAGTTTCGCATGATCTTACTAAAAGATATTTTCTGATTATTCTTCCAATGTTTTAGTTGTATTTTTTATACTCTTTTGCCATTATTCTTTTTCCTTTATTGTGTTAAAGTTCAATTATCACCAGACACTAGCTATACGTTAAATATCTAGTGTTGGACAGTATAAACCTTTTGATAGATGATTTTGCAATATAAATGAAAATGGTAGGACGAATGCATTGAGAAATTATTATATTAAATGGATGCTGGGAGTATATCTATCAAAGGTATGGGCATCTATATTGAAAGATAAAATACGCACTACTAAGATAATTCTGATTATTAAGAAAAGGGGGTAGGTAATGTTAATAAAAGTGGCAAAAAAAGTTAAATTGCTTCGCCATCTAATGCAACTCTAATTAAAGATGAATGGAGAGAGAAGGTTCACGAGGCCAACCCTAAATAATTGGGATAAAGATGATGCGATGATGTTGATTACCTTTTCTTTTTCTTTTTTTTGTTCAGGTTTGACCAGTCTTCTAAGAATGTCATCCTGCAGTTCATTTTGACTTCAGCATTGAAATTCCCTCCCTATGGAAAGGTCATATATCTCTGTCATTTTGCCAATATTGACTAGTTTGTTTACATTCATTATTTAGCATTGGAATATGAAACAGTTTTGCTTGCGATATTATTTAACTGTTATAGTGTGCATCACCTTTTAAATTTTTTTTTTCCAGAGGGCAGTTCTTCATATGGATATCCATCTCTTTTCACTTTGTTTAGGGGGTCTGGATGCATGCATGCTATGAAGCATGGGCTGGACAAACTTAATTAATTGTCGTATCATTGTGACAGTAAAATTTATAAAATATAGGACTGCACATGCATATATGTAGTTCAATTCACTTGCATAAAAGTAATATTCTAACTTCCTGATGATAATCTTTGGTCTAAATCTTAGAAGTAGGTCAATTGAAAATCATTTCAGGTAAAGTGATAGAGATAGAATTAAATTGGAGATTTAATAATAAAGTTTGTGGATTATATTGAGTAGACCCTCATAGTTTGTATCCATTTTGAATCTGAGATGTGCTCCTTCGTCCAAGGCTTGTCCAAAATATTTGAAAATTATGTTTTGGCAAGAATTGAAGCTGCTTTATATATTAGCTTTCATGTGCAGTTTTTCTTAACATGCGGGAATAAATTCTACTTCTCCAGCAAAAGGTGCTTTCCTTGCTTAAAGCTATGGGTAACACCTTACTGCAAATGGAAGGCTGCAAAGAGTTGCTTATGGGGCTTCTTCAGAAACGCAAGGAGTATTATGTCAAGGCTGGGAAGCTACATGAGAGGCTATTGGAAAATGAGATTGAGACATTGTGCTTGCTTTTGGAGGTTTTTACTTCTTCCACAGATTTTCAAGCCTCATTGTTTTTCTATTGCATGCTTGTCTGGTTTGGATGCTGTGTTTCACACAATTTTCTTGCTCTAATTATCAGATTTGTGCGCTACAGTTGAGTACTTCTGTTGATGCTTTTCGTGTAAGCTGTCTTATGAAAGCTTTAAAAGTAAGTGGTTCTTCTCTCCTTGTTTTAGGGACCTGTCCATATAGTTTTCTAACAAGTTCTTGCCATGTTGCTTTCCAATTCTTTATTCTCATAGTTGATTCATTTTTAATCTTAATTATGTCAGGTGGAAAGTTTGTTATTGGATGAACCTGCAGTAGTAAAACCCTGTGTCACTGTGTTGAGAAATCTTACATGCACCTTCTTCATCAACTTGGATAGCAATATACAGGTCACTATGAATTGACTAGATTGAAATTGTGAATTTGTGCTTCAATTTTGTGTCCATTCTTTTTTTTTTGAACTGGAACTAAATGGTGATGCTAACCAATTGATTAGTTTCACCATATGAAGTTGTTAATCCCAGCATTTACTTAAGTATATATTTTTTGTATTTAATTTTCTTATAGATTTTAGTTCGGCTCCTTCAACATCCTAGTTTCAATTCCACCTCCAGGAGTATCAATTAATTTTAAATCATCGTTTTCGTTAATCTTTTAACTGAAGATTTGTTGGCTACTTGGCTGTAATTAGTGTCCTCTGTTTTTTTAGTTTCCTCAGCTTGTGGAGGCATTCATGGAAACGCAACCATTGTTCCACTACATTCACATGCAAATTTTATCTTGTCCGTCTTTTCTTTAGTGTCGTGTGCTTGAGATGGAAAATTATATAGTTGATATTGTGAAATTGTCTTCTTTAAAAATTTTTATTTTTCTTTTTGATTTTTCACCTTACTGGACAAAGTCTTGTTTATTACACTAAATATTTGTTGTGATTTAATCTTCTCCCCAAGGATTGCTCATGAAAAACCACCCTTTTATGGAGCATCCTCATTGTGGTGAGAAACTCAAGAGTAATTTTTTCTTAAGCAGATTAACTTTTTTTAAACAAACTTCTTCTAATGTTTTGTCAGAGTTTATTTAGACACGGGGTTGTGATTTTTTATGGGCATAAGATGCCTAGGGAGCTTGCTTAGCAAATATGAGTTTCCTCCTCTTAGATATTCTATAAGCATACTGAGGTGGAAGTACATGTCAAACATATTTTTGTGATTAGCATTGACTTATTCACTGGCAGTGGGCTTGCTATACCAAATTCACCGAATGATTCAGAGGCATGTAACATTGCCACTTGTGTTTTAATGATTCAGAGGCATGACACAATGATGTAGGCAAAGAGGGGGGGGGGGGGGGGGGTTAAGGGGGGGGGGGGGGGGGGGGTGGGGGGGGGGGGGGGGGGGGGGGGGGGGGGGGTTCCGTGGTTTGTGTTGCTTGGATTCCTGTGGGAATTCAATTATGTGGCTATTTGTATTCCCCTTTCATACCTATAAATATGAGGGGTTTTGTAATGTTTTAAAGAGAGTGATATATGAATTTTTGAAAAGAAATCCTTGGGATTTTCTTGGATGAGCTTGCGAGCTTTGTCCATCTTCTTCTCATCTCCTCTAGGAAAGACTTGCGAGTACTTTCTACCCTTCTTCTCGGCTTCTAATCTCTTTTGTCTCTCCGCAAGTTTACACCCCACCTGTATCCTTCTTTTGGAAAGCTTCTTTAGGGTGTCTTGGTTGAGTCAAGTTTGTAAGAGTCTTGTCTTGTTAGAGTCAAGTTTGTAAGTGTGTTTTTTCTTATTTGAAATGTAAGAGTTTGTTCTTCCCTATAACTAGCTAAGTGTGTTGTCTTTTTTTTTGTGATCAAGAATTTTCTTGGGGTCCCTCTCCCCTGGGAGATTTTTGCTTGCATCATTTTTGGTATCAGAGCAAGTTAGTAAGTCCTAGGCTTTTTAAGTTGGTTTGTCAAGTCAAGTTTTGTTTTGAGTCATGTTGTCATTTGAAGCCTTGGTGTCTTGGTGTCTCTTGATGCAACGCCTTCAGAACAAAGTTAACTCATTGGGAGATGAGTTCTCAAGAAGGGGAATCTGATGTAGGCAAAGGGAGGGGGGGGGGGGGTCAAATCAAACCCAAAAAAATTTGGTTTTGACTTCCCTTGAGCTTACTAGCTCATTAATTTTTGAGCTAAGATTTAGCTCATTATGAGCTGGTTTTTAGTTCATTTATTGAACTAAGAGTTAGCTCATTATGAGCTATGTTTTTAGTTCACATTTTATTTTATTAGTAGCTCATTAATTTTGTCTCTTCTCCTTCCCCTCATCTATTCGTTTCCCGTGGATGGCTCTTGGGTTCCCGTGCCTTGCCTCCTTGGTTCCCACGGCTGCCTCTTCGGGTTCCTGGCTGGGCTGCTTCCCGTGGCTTTTGGGGGGCTTTTCCGTGGCTATGGTGCTTTGTTTCCTGGAGTTGATTGTTGACTTTTCATTTCCCTTATTTAATTAAAAATATGAAGGGTTCTTGGGGCTGTTTGTATTCCCCTCTCTTGTCTATAAATATAAGTTGTTTGTGGCTGTTTTAGAATATGTTATGATGTGATTTTTGGAAGCCATAACATGCGGGTTTGCTTGGAAAAGCTTGCGAGCTTTGTTCACTTCTTCTTCTTCTACTTCTTTGGAAGGCTTGCGAGCTTCTCCACCATTCATCTTGGCTTCTAACCTCTTTCTTCTCGCCGCAAGTACCACCTCACCTGTATCCTTCTTCTAATGGATGAAAGCTTCTTTAGGTGTTTGTTTTGAAGTCAAGTTTGTAAGAGTCTTTGTTTGGAAGTCATTTTTTTATATAAAGTTGTGGTTTATAGAATTTGTGTCTTTTAACTATTTTTATGTCTTTATTTTGTTCCTAGAAAGAGTTTCTCTTGTGATCAAAAATTTGGGTCCCTCTCTCAAATTTTTGATTGCATCACCCAATTATTAGTTGTTAGCAAGCTTTAGTTTAACTCAAAGAAGCATGTCTAAGACTCATGGGATTTTGTTCTTTGCTTTTCTTTGATAGGCTCGTGAACTTGAGTTTAATTATTTGTCAGGTTTAGTCGCATTGGGCTTGCACATAGTTTTTTTTTGATAGGTTTAATAGCATGACAGTTGGCCTAAGTTCAATTATTTGGTGATCATATATCACGTATCAAAATCTAATGAAAGAATTAAACTTTGAACCTAACTATCTAATCTTCAATACAGAACATATCAAAACCAACTAAATATCCAAAACAAATAAATGATATTGACAATCGTCTAGATTTTATTTCAAAAGAGTTATAAATAATTAATCCAGTACAAATTTGTTATGCACATCAGCACATCAAATTGAACTAACAAAATACCTTTTATTGAGATAGCTCATGATTGTCCTGACCTTATCAACAATCTCTACTTAGCTGGACCTTTCCCCTGTTTTGAATTTTAATAAACCACTTGGAGTGAGCATTCATTTGCTCAGGAGGATTACCCTAAATTCCTTCAATGCCCATGCCCATATTTGCAGTGCATAATTAAAATAAACTTAAATAACATTTGAAAAATAATAGAAAATGAATTTAGTTTTAGGAAGCAGAAACAAAGAGATTACATATGCTTGTTGGTTTGCTTTATAAAAAGAATAACATAAGTATGTTTTACACTTGATTGTGCTTCATAAATAATTTCTTTGAACTTGTCACTTGAACTTTAACATTATAAAAATAACATGCATCTTTACTTCTATTCTCACATGGGTGTCAGAGTACACTTGTTAACAGAATATTAATTGCACTTACACAGAAGCATTAGAGTATACTTGTGAACATATGTTATTTGAACTTGAATTTATTTCATTTCATAGAATATACAACATATGAGTCATGACATGCGCATGTCCTGATGTCTGCTTAAAGCTTCACTTCCATTTATGCCTTCTAAAATCAACTCACCTTCCTATGATAGATGGAAGAGACCCAATCTCATTCACCAAATAATTCCACTTTTACTTATAACTCTTTTGAACCTCCTCCACTTGCATAAAATAGATGGGGGTAGAAACAACCTCCTACATCTGCACATAATAGATAGGGCTAGAAGTAGAACATAATAGAAATTCTGGCCCATTTAACATAACTTGTGGTGTACTTTAACATCACCCACATGAGAATTTTTACCATATGAACATGAATGCACATACAGAGAATAATAGATTTAACATATACATGACATTGAATATGAATATGAACATATATGTGTTGATACATATATGACATTTTAGAGCTAACATTTGTCCAATTTGCACACAAACTTAACATTTATCAGTCAGAGAATAATTCACAGATGATGTATAAAACATTATTTTAAGACTTTTAATGAATGGTAAGAAATGCTAGACATTTTAGAGCTAACATTTGTCCAATTTGCACACAAACTTAACATTTATCAGTCAGAGAATAATTCACAGATGACATATAAAATATTATTTTAAGGCTTTTAATGAATGGTAAGAAATGCTAGGCATATCATTCTTAACATGAAACATTCAATAATTCATACATAGAAAATCAACTGATAAAAAATTGATTTCTTATTGTCAAAATGTAATATTCTACAATATATCGGAATCACATGGTGAAAAGTTTTTAAAACTTATTTAAATTATATTTTATTTCGTAACTTTTCGTAGAAGCATCAAAATAAAAAATAGGGTATTAGGAGCCTACCTATAGTAGAACAATTTATTAATTGGCTTGGATTTCGAATTTGACTCTTTGGCCTTCAAATTCCCTCTCATCCATTCTCTCTACTCTTCTTCTACTCTCCTATTCATTCTTCTCCAACAAGATGTTGGGTGAGGGATATGGGAAAAATGGATTTATATTTTTTTAAAACTCACTTTAGTACTTAGCGTTGCGACGCTTTAACGTATAACACCACAACGCTTTGTTGGAATATTCTAGATGCTCCAAGATAGAGAGCTTAGCACTGCAATACTATGCAAAATAGTTTTCTTGAATAGAGAGCTTAACGTCGTAGTGTTGCCATGCACTAAACAAGTAGGAGCAGATTTGTCGATAAAAATTAACTTCTTTTTATAAAAGATTTACATGTTAAATGCATTTTCCATAAGATCACTCACTAGGTTGGAAAACAGGCATAAGGAAGAGCTTTATTGATAAACTTTAACTTTATCCTATCATAAAAGATATATTTTTTTTAATTTGACTCGAGAAAACATGTCTAAGAGACCATTTTTTCTGTTTGCCTGAATCCTTTAATACATTCTGTTAAATGCTTGGGCGTTCTCTAAAAATGACGCGTTGTTTGACCTAGATACAGTGAAATGTGTGTAAGGGCCACTACACCGGCGCCCGGGTGTAGCATTAAATAAGCAAAGGTCCCCACATCATGGACAGATGTTGGTAAAGAAGTTAGTCCATGAAACTAGAATTAGAACTTGAAATTTATGTTATCTTATAGGAAAATTAATGGAATTAATAGATATTAGGATTCATATGAAGATAACTATTCTAGGTATTCAGGAAATTAAAGGGTTGGAGAAAACATTAAGGAGATTTATAACTTAGGATTTAAACTCTAGTATTCATGTAAGTGTCATACTAAAAATGATGTAGATGTGATTGTAGATAAGAGTGTGAATGATGAATGATATATTATAGAATTAATTGAATTGAAGATAAAATTATAGCTTTAAATATTATTGTTGATACTAAAATTATTAATATTATAAGTACTTATGCTTCTCAATTAGGTTTGATATGTGTTCAAAATTAAAATTTGGAATGATTTAGATGACTTAAAATAAAATATATTTCTTAAAAAAGAGTTTTTATTAGAGGAGATTTAAATAAGCATGTTGGTAGAGTTGTAAAAGATTTTAAGAGTATTCATAATGGATATGTGTTTGGAGAGACTAATGAAGGCGGTAGGCCTATATTAGATTTTGCTTTAGCTTATTATTTTATAATTATTAATACCTTCTTTGATGTAGGCAGGGGGGGCAATTGATGTGCCTTGCTTTTGGGTTGATTTGGTTCCTTATTTAGGCTTGGTTGTCTCGGGTTTAGCTGCCCTTTTGATGAGCTGCTGTGTTCTTCTTCTCAATCCAGCTCATTAATGTTTAGTGGAATGCCTTTTCAACTCATTATTGAGGTGTCCTGGTCCCCCCCCCTCTGCTGACCTTTCGGTTTCTCCGCCTGGTTCCTGTCCCGTGGTTGGTTTCCATCTTGTGGCTACCTGTTGCTGTTCCCCGTGGTTGTCGTTCCTGTCCCCCGTGTGGTCCCTTCAGCTGCTATTTCAGGCGTTGCCTGTTGGTCTTTTGGCTCCCCTTTTTTTGCTGGTTCGGCTGAAGGTGATTGGGATTGTTTGGCTTCCTCTTTTCAACTATATATATGGGTTGTTTTGGAGTAGAAAAAAAAGAAATTATGGAGTGATTTTTGGAATCTAAAAACCTGTGGATTTTTCCTTGGATAGCTTGCGAGCTTTATCCACTTCTTCTATTTAAGACTTCGTCTCAAGCTTCTTATCTTATTCTTATCTCCGCAAGTTTCCACTATATTTGTATCTTTCTTCTCAAACTAAGAAAGCTTATTTAGGTGTTTTATGTTATAAGCTTGTATGCGTCGTCTTTTTAATATGAAAGTTACATTATGTTTTGTCTAAAGAAAAGAGAGATTATGAAGTGATTTTTGGAATCTACAAACATGAGGGTTTTTTCTTGGATAGCTTGCGGGCTTTATCCACTTCTTCTTCTCATATCTAAGACTTCATCTCTGGCTTTTTATCTACTTCTTTTCGCAAGTGACCCCCCATTTGTATCTTTCTTCTCGATAAATGAAAAGCTTATTTAGGTGTTTTATGTTTATCATGAGAGTTGTATGGTGTTGAAATGTTTTATTTTTAAGCATCTTTAGGTGTCATATGAATTTTCTTAATATTTTTAAAGGAAGATGCTTAGTTTCTATGCAATCTTAGTGTTCCTTTAATTTTGATTGCATCATTATTTAAGAAAAGTGATGAGCGTTTCATCACTTGTAAAACTGAATATTGTAAAACTCAGATATATATATATATATAATAATAATAAATATATTGTTTAGATTGCAAAGATTTTAAAGTCATTCAAAGTCGAAGTTTATGCACCCAGCATCGCTTATTAATTTTATGCTTTAAAATGAAAATGAAAATGAAAATTAAAGTTAAATGCTGCCCTATAATTAGATTGGGGCATTTAAAAAAGGGTAATAAAATAATTTTTGGAGTAAGATTCACGATCTTAAGATTTAGATTGTTCATGAGGAAGTTAATGTTATATGAGAAAAAAACATAGCTAGTGATATTAAAAAGATTGCAATGTATGTGGTTGGAGAATAAAAAAGAAAAGCTTCTAATAGCAAAAATATTTGATCATGGTATCAAAATGTGTAATAAAAGATTAAAAAATAATAAATTTTGTTATAAAAATTTATATAGATGTAAAAGATCAAAAAATTGAGAAATATACTGAGAGGCCTGTTGGGACTCTATGAAAGCAATATGCGATTCAATGAATTTAGCTTTTAGTGATTTATATAATATATTAAATACTGAGGAGAGCAAAATATGTATGTATAAGTTAGCCAAACAAAGAGATATGAGAACTAAAGATCTAATTTAAGTGAAGTGCATTAAGGATGAAGTTAAAAAAAAATGCTTTTTTAGAAGAGGATATTCAACATAGGTGGATGAGATATTTCGATAAGCTTTTCATGAAGATTGTGAGAATAAGATTAGTTTTAGTGACCTTAGCAGCCTAAATGAAATATAAAATTTTGCTTTTATCATCGTATAGGTAAAATCGAAGTTGGAAGGAATTTAAAAAAAAAAATTGAAATGTGGAAAGGCAACGAGATTTTATGATATTCCAATAGATGTCTGGAAATGCTAGGAGATTAAAGAATTTCTTGGCTTATTAAACTTTTTAATATTATTTTGCAGACTAAAAAGATGCCAGATGAGTGGAGGTGTTGATTCTTATTTTTAAGAGTAAAGGTGATGCAAAAGAGTGTGTGACTTATGGAGGTATTAAGTTAATGTGTCATACATTAAAATTATGAGAAAGAGTAACTGAGCATAGGTTACAATGTGATGCTAAGGTTTCTCAAAATCAGTTTGGATTCATGTTAGATATGTCTACTATGGAAGCTATACATTTGCTAAGAGGTTTGATTCAAAAGTAAAGGGAGATTAAAGATGATATACATATGATATTTATTGATTTAGAGAAAACTGATAGGGAGTACTTGAGTTCGCAAGTAATCCTATCGGATCTACTTGAGTTCGCAAGCAACCCTAATGCGAAATTGGTAAAATTAGCGAGAATACCCATGATCGGAGATGAAACAACCAAGAAAATAATAGAACTTGATTAAATACTCAAAGCAAATAAGCTAAAAGAAAAGATACAATTGATCCTCTATTCGAGAGGAGGATCGTCTCTCCCAAATCTCTAGACGAGAGTCTAGAGCCCAAAGCGCTAAAGAGACTACAAGAAGACAATAATCAAAGCATGCTTAGCCCTAACCCCTTCATGCCTTTTAAATAGCCATATCCATCTCAAAAACTTTCTAATATAAGATAGTATTTAATTAATTCAAAAGATATCAAATCTTTTTAATTAATTAAATCCACTTTCCTAATATAAGATATTATTATTTAATACAAAAGATATCAAATCGTAATCCGGGAGGTTCTTCCATTTAATCAACACCTCCTTAGTTCCATCTTTGTTTTGGCAAACCCCTTCCAACTTTAAGGGTTCCAAAGTTACCTCTAAATCCTTAGTAAGTGTTGCTGGTAGCTCGAGACTGGCTGTGTAGTCACCAATTGCCTTCCTCAACTGCGAGACATGAAAAATTGGATGTATAGTTGCTGTTGGTGGTAATTTCAGTCGATATGCTACTGCCACATTCTTCTCCAACACTTCATAAGGCCCAAAATACCTTGGAGCTAGCTTTTCGTTCCTCCTCTTGGCGACTGTCTTCTATCTATACGGTCGGAGCTTCAAGAACACCCTCTCCCCTTCTTCAAATTGGATGTCCTTCCTGCCCATCTGTTTGTTTTTTCATAATTTGTTGAGCTCTCAGTAAATGCCTCTTCAACTCCTCTAGTACTCGGTCCCTCTCTTTTAAGTACTCCTCTACTGACAACACGAGGGTACTGTTACTCCCAAAGTGCACCAAGTGTGGGGGATCCCGTCCATACAACACCTTGATGGGGTCATCTGTGAAGCAGAATGAAAATACGTGTTGTACATGTACTTTGCCCAAGATAGCCACTTGGCTCATAGCTTGGGTGTCTCTGATACAAAGCATCTCAGGTATATCTCCAGGCTCTTATTAATCACCTATGTTTGGCCATCTGTCTATGGGTGATAAGCGATGCTTCTCTTCGGAACTGTCTCCTGTAACCTGAACAACTCCCTCCAAAAATGGCTCAGGAACACCTTATTTCTTTCTGACACGTTGCTTCTGGTACCCCATGCAATCTGATAACTTCTCTAATGAATGCTGAAGTCACTGTCACCGTGGTGTAAGGATGTCAGAGGGGTATGAAATGAGCATACTTGCTTAATCTATCCACCACCACCAATATCATTGTGAAGCCTTTTGAATAGGGCAACCCATCTATGAAATCCATGGATATCTCCTCCCATACTCGTTTTGGTAACAGCGACGGCTGTAGTAGTCCTCCTAACGACATAGCCAAATATTTGTTCCTCTGACAGATCTCATACCTTGCCACCATCTCATTTACATCTCTATGCATTCCCTTTCAGTAAAGCTCGGTAGCTAATCTCTTGTAGGTCTTCTGCACTCCTAAATGGGCCCCAACTGTGCTTCCATGAAATTCCTGGAGCAAATTTGGGATGTGGATCGAGGTATGGGGCATCACAAATCATCCCTAGTACATCAGTCTGTCTCCCTCTAATGAGTACCCTGGATGGCGACCCTCATACATATGGACAAAGCGTCTGCCACTTTGTTCTCCACTCTAAGTTTATATTGAATCTCAAAATCGTACCCTAGCAATTTGGACAACCACCTTTGATGCTCTTTCGTCACCATCCATTGTTCCACAGGTATTTCAAGCTTCGTTGATCAGTCCTGACAATGAAATGCCTCCAAAGTAGGTAGGACCGCCACTTCTGGATGGCCAAAACGATGGCCATTAATTCTCTCTCGTAAACTGATTTTAGCCGGGCTCTAGCTCTCAATACATGGATGAAATAGGCAATGGGTCTACGACTCTGCATCAGTATTGCACCCAGCCCTTACCTGGAGGCATCTGTCTCCACAATGAAGGTATGAGTGAAATCTTGCAAGGCTAGGACCGGCACCGTAGTCATCGCCTTCTTCAAGCTCTCAAATGCTGATGTGGCCGCTTCCCCCCATAAGAATTCATCCTTCTTCAACTGTTCAGTGAGTGGCCATGATATGGAGCTGTACCCCTTAACGAACCTCCTGTAGTAACCCATCAGTCCTAGGAATCTTCTCAACTCCTTAAGATTTTTCGGCACTGGCCACTTTAATATTGCTTCAATTTTGGACTGATCTATTGCACTCCTTTTGATACTACATGGCCCAAGTACTCTACACTAGCTTGTGCAAAGCAGCATTTTATTCAAATTATCCCTCAGCTGGTGCTCCTGCGGTACTTCTAACACCCTCTTCAAATGCTCCAAGTGCTCCTCTTCTGTCCTGCTGTCAAAGAATACCAATACAAATCGTCTGAGATAAGCTTTGAAAACCTTATTCATAAAGGCCTAGAAAGTAGAGGGAGCATTGGTGAGGCCAAAGAACATCACTAGGAACTCATAATGTCCTTCATGAGTTCTAAAGGTCGTCTTGGGTACATCCTCCTTCATTCAGATCTGATGGTAACTCGATTTCAAGTCTATCTTGCTGAAAATTACGGTTCCACTCAATTCATCTAGCAGCTCGTCAATGATTGGTATTGGAAACTTGTCAGGTATAGTTTCTTTGTTAAGTGCTCACTAGTCCACATAGAAATGCCAGCTGCCATCCTTCTTTTTCGCTAATAGAACGGGGCCAGAAAAAGGATTGATGTTGGGTCTGATGATCTCTGCCTCCAGCATCTCTCTAATCAAACTTTTTATTTCATCCTTCTGGAACTGAGGGTAACGATAAGCCCGGGCACTGATGGGTGCCACTCCCTCCTTGAACACTATGGCATGCTCTTGCTCCCTCTGCGGTGGTAATCCCTGAGATGGCTGAAACACCTCTTGGATCTGCTGAATTAATGACTGAATGGAAAGGGGTATGTCTCCTCCCTCCTCCAATCTCGCTCCCTCCAAACTATGCAACTCCACCAATACCATCCGCCTGCCAATTGGATGTCCCTCACCATCGTTTTAAGAGAAACCATGGATTTGGAAAGCCCCACATATCCCTTAATCACTACCTTCCTTCCATCCACCGTCAACTCCATCGTGAGCGCTCCCCAATTCACTTTGGTGTCTCCCAAAGTTTGCAATCATTTCATCCCCAGGATGACGTCTGTGCTCCCAAGCTCTAGTGGAAGAAAGTCTTCCCTCACCTGTATCCCATGGATCTGCAAATCCCCTGGCCTTTCTCCACCTTTCTCGTACCCATCATTACTCCGTAACAGCCAGTGTCCACCAATCTCATTCCCAGTTGGTCGACAACCTGGGTGGAAATGAAATTGTGAGTAGCCCCACTATCAATCAACACCACAACCTCCCTGTCCTCTATCTCTCCCTTCACCTTCATGGTGTGATTTGTAGTGAATCTTACCACTGAGTTCAGTGAAATCTCAGCCAGTTTCAAGTGTAGCTTCTCCCCCATATCCTCCTCTGTATCCTCTTCACCTCCCTCAGTTTCCTCGTCATCATAGTTAGTGAGAACCTGAAGAGTTCGGTTCTTGCACTAATGCCATGGCATGTACTTTTCATCGCACATGAAGCACAACCCCTTAGCCCTCTTCTCTTGCATCTCTTTCTCCGTCAGCCACTTGAAATTTCCCCCGCTTCCTCCTGTCTTCTCCTTGGTTGCCTCTCTACTCCCTCCTGTTGCAGGACCTTTAGGCGCTAAATGAGTGGTCGTCATCCTGTAAGTGCCCCCGGTGTTGCTACTCTTGGCTCCTCTCTCCAAATCCCTATGATTTTTCACCAGTTGGGCCAACTTCATGGCCTCCCCCAAGTCACGGGGCATCAGAACCTTCATTGCTGCTCGGATCTCCACCTTCAACCATTTCATGAAATTTCCCTCCAATATTGTATTTGAGAGTCGCTCCACCCTGCTAGCTAGGTGCTCAAACTACTCTCGGTAGTCTGCTATCGATCCCTTTGGCGTCAGAGCAAAGAACTGCTCATAGAAATCTCCTTCCCGGTCGATTTGGAAGCGTTCTATTATGCAGTCTTTGAATTCCCTCAAGTTCTTGATAGACCTCATCTGATCTCTCCACTGATACCAAGACATGAATTTTCCTTCCAAGCACAATCCGGCTACGGTCAACTTCTCCTCCTCAGTTAGCCCATTGAACTCGAAGTATCGCTCCACCTTGTAAATCCACCCATACGCATCTTCTCCTTCAAATATGTGCATCTTCAACCTCCTCACCTTCTGGTCGCCCCCATTGCCTCGGAATCTTCCATAGTTTTCCCTCTCCCAAGTGCTAGGTGCACCCCATGTTTCCCAGTCTTCCCTTGCTCTGTCATAGCTCAAACTCCCTTCGAAATCCCTCCTGTCTTCAAAATCAGCACCTCAACAACCATAGCATCCCTCATGGCGTTCCCCATATCCACCCCCTCTTTCATCCCTCTGGACAGGCTCCAAATGGGGTCTTCTTCATTCTCCTTCCATGATTTCCACCTCATTTTCCTCACTTTGAATTTCTGAATTCGTACTTTTTTCCTTCCCCTCCTTTTGCCACGGACACCGCAGTTTGGTTTTGAATCTCTAACATCTTCTTCATCATGTCTCAGAGATCGGCGACTTGTCCTTCCATGGAGGAAATCCTTTCCTCCACCATTGTTTTGATTTGATTCATCTCCCATTCAAGCCTTTCTTCCAGAGCATCCACCTTTTTGGTCGCCATCGCAATCTGGAGTTTGTAAAATCACAAATTTTGGATTTGAAACTCCAAAAACAGCAATCCCCCTTCCTGACAAATATTCACCGCTGAAATTTGCCGAAATCAGCCCTCCATTGGTCTCACAATTTGCTCTGATACCAATTTAATAGGAAGTACTTGAGTTTGCAAGTAATCCTATAAGATCTACTTGAGTTCGCAAGCAACCCTAATGCGAAATTGGTAAAACAACGAGAATACCCAAGATCGGAGATGAAACAACCAAGAAAATAATAGAACTTGATTAAATACTCAAAGCAAAATAAGCTAGAAAAGATACAATTGATCCTCTATTCGAGAGGAGGATCGTCTCTCCCAAATCTCTAGACAAGAGTCTAGAGCCTAAAACACCAAAGAGACTACAAGAAGACAATAATCAAAGCATGCCTAGCCCTAACCCCTTCATGCCCTTTAAATAGCCCTCTCCACCTCCTTAAAAACTTCCTAATATAAGATAATATTTAATTAATTCAAAAGATATCAAATCTTTTTAATTAATTAAATCCTCTTTCTTAATATAAGATATTATTATTTAATACAAAAAAATATCAAATCTTTTTTAATTAATTAAATCCAAACAAATTGGGCGTGGGACCCTCCCTTAGGCGGTGTAGGAAGGAGGAGGTTTGACCCGTCTCCTGTACACAAGTGCCGGCCCCACCTGGGCCGGCTGAGGTTGAGTCGGTTCCCCAGGAATCGACATATCAAAAGCATATGATATAGTTCCAAGAATAGTGCTTTGGAGAGTTCTAGAAAAGAAAGTAGTTAATAATGCTTATATTCAAATCATTAAGAATATGTATGTAGAAACTATTACTTGTGTTCAAACACATGATGGTTTGACCAAGTATTTTTCTGTTTCAGTTGGATTACATCAACAAATAAGCTCAATAAATTCTTATATAAGTCAATTCAACAGGATGAAATGTCATGGCAGTTATGTTTTGTGCTTTCATTGCTGCCCGTTAAAATATATGGTGGTTTTGGTCAGGAGACAGTAAATGTGTTTTCATCATCGTCAATAGGAGGACCATTGGCCAGCCTTGTTCTTGCTACTTGTGGTCAAATTAATGAATCCTTCTTAGAGACTAATAACCTTAGGAGCTGCATTTTGTTTCAATTCATGTTAACTTCTAAATCTTTTTAGTAACTTCTAACGATATTGTTTTTTGGGAAACCTTTATCATTTGATAATTTTAAACAATATGCTTACCTTTCTGAAGAACCACAGTATGCTAGTTTTTATATCCTGTGTTGATTATTTTTTGACAAGTTCACGTTAACTTCATTTCAGGATGAAATCTTTATCAACCTGGTTTTTTTGGCCCGGAGTGACAGTGGAGACATAAGAAATGCTGCTAGAGAAGTGATTCTTAATTTAAATGTATATATGTTTGTATACTTCTACACGTCTTAAATCAGTAATATGCTTAATTCATTTAATCAGATGAGTTATTTTTCTTTGTGGTGCTTGATTTATATGACTGCTCTAATTCATGTAACTATTCACAAAATGTATACTATCAATGGGTATCCATCGCTCAGATGAACCAATACTTCAGAAAGTTACTTGTTGCTGCCATGTTCAACATGTTGTAGAGTTTAGAATTTTCCATTCAAGGGCATTGTTGAAACTTAAATTGTGAAATAATCGGACAGACAGCTCATACTTCTTAGGCTTTTATTTGGAGGACATAGCTTGTCATCTATATCACAATTCTTTTGCATAATTAGGTTCCTGATTGGTGAAAGCATTGGGATCTCTAATTTGTGGTTGATAAATACCCTTGGACCTCAATGCATTCTTTTTCTAACCATCATTTCTTTTGTTGTACCTCTTTCATGTCTAATTCTCTTGTATTAGTTATTTATTGCATTATTATGTACTAAAAATGATTAAATTTTAAATTATTGATTGGATTATGCATATGTTGAAGATCATCGTCATCATCATTAGCTTTTTCGCAACGAGTTGGAGCTGGTTTGATGAATCGTCATTTCTCATTCATTCTTGTTGACTGTCGTTTAAGGTGCTAAACTTTTTCCGTGCAAATCATTTTTATAAGTTCTATTCATGTAAGTTTAGGTCTCCTTTTAAATCCTCTTGCACTCATTTTACATACTTGTCTACTGGTGTTTATTCTACCACTTGTATATATTCCAAACCACCTAATTAATTTTATCATCAATATATATTGCTTTAACTTTTTCTCTAATATAATCATTTTTAACTTTCATGCATTCATCTTAATTTTCTCATTTGGCCACAATCAACTTAGATATCAAAGACTTTTTACAATCAAACAATCGGATCCATAGAGCATTGCTGACCTAATTGTAGTTTATAAAATTACATTCAAGCCTTGATGATATCCTCTTATCACAAAAAAGTCCCAAACACTTGTCATTTTAACCACCTAGCCTTGAATATTGATGTTATATCCACATTTATTTCTCCATTTTTCTATGTAGTAGATCTGAGGTATTTAAGTCTATCATATATGGGTATATACTATCTTTTATTTATATTGAATAATAAATATTAACTTTGCACTGCTAACTTAATATTATATACTTATTTATCATTTAGTAAAACATAAGGTCTCTATTTTCTAAACATTTTCATTTAATTTTGTGCATTTCACACTAATTATAATATTATCATTAGTAAAATATAGGTACTAAGGAACATCATTTTAAATATCTTTTTAGGTGTCTTTATAACCAATAAAAAAGATATACTAAAATGTTGATACATGATATAAATCTAAATAATTGGGAACTGTTGGGTCACTTCACAATTACTTCTAAAACTAGTTAGTTCTTCATCCTATTTATCTTTAATAATATCAAGACATCTTTGACACACCTTATGACTTGAAAGCATACAAAGTCAAAAATTTTTATACTCGATCATAAGCTTAGATTATTTCATACTCTCTATACTTCTTCGTTATTTTTCTTTCACCCAAAACTTGTTTTCATAGTTGCTGAATATTTGAAAGTTAAAGTTAGAAAATTTATTTTAGGGAAGTATTTTTATGAATAAAAGGGGAGATCGATTGTGATCATCTTCTATGATTTTATTTTTATTTTAGGAAAGTATTTTTATGAATAAAACGAGAGATCAATTGTGATCTCATAAGATTCTGTTTCATAATTTTAGGAAACAAATATTCTCCTGTGATTCTGTTTCCTAAATTTTAGGAAAGAATTATGCTATTTAGTTATTTTCTTTATTAGATAATTTTTTAGTATATATATGTAGATGTAATACAGAGAAGAATAATCTATTAAAAAAATTCTTCATGGTATCAGAGCTAGTTCTCTGAGCCCTACTCCTTTCAGGACACCTTTCTTTGGCCAATTTTTTCTAGACTTCTCTTCTTTGTTTATCAGGTTGATTCTCTCTAGTCAGCGTTTTTCCCAGCCTTCTTCTTATATATTTCCAACAACCATGTTCGTTCTTCTCCCTTATCTTCTTCTTTGCAATAGGGGATGGCCTCATCACAAAGATCAGGCATCACAACACCAGAATCAGGAAGCATTTCAGAAATTCCAAAACTTGGTGCTAATGATTCTTCTCCTATTCTCATCACAGGACATTGAATGGCCATAATTATTTGCAGTGGTCACAATATATGTTACTGTTCATTTGTGATAAGGGAAATGATGAGTATCTTATGGGAGCAGCAGCCATGCCTAAGACTACAGATCGGGATTTAAGAAATTTAAAGATTAAAAATAGTATGATTATTTCATGGCTTTTCAATTCCATGAACAATGACACAAGTAAAAATTTCTTGCTATTTGTCTGCAAAAGAAATATGGGATGAAGCTAAAGTGACTTACTCCATCTCTGAAAATACTTCAGAGTTGTTTAAGATTGAATCAGTATATATATCATGTATAAAATAAAAACATAATTGTTTCTTTGTCTTTCTTACACACATTACTTTTCATTATATTCCATTTATCCATTTCTATTACATGTTTATTCCATTTCCATTATCATTAGTATAAGAGCACCGTCTAAATATATCAATACAGGTACAACCTTTTCATTTTCATTTAACATGCACGGTTACGTTGCTTCCCCAGTAAGTACCATATGGGGGTGAACTCTTGTAATTTGCATGTATATCCTTTTCTCTTTTCCATTTGTTCATTTAAACTTTTATTTATAATTTATAAGTTATATCATTTATTTCCTCATTCTTTACTTGTATTCTTATGTATATAATATTATATATATATATATATATATTCTAACTTCACTTTTTATTTCCTTTACACATGCATTTATAATCATAATATCATGTATTTGATACTTATTTGTTCTATCGTATTCATTTAATGTCAAAAGTTCATCACCACATGCATTTGCGTCATCTAACGCATAGTAACATCAAAATATAAGTAAAATAATTATTTAAATATTTCCTTTAGAATTTAAATAGAAGTTCAACAGTAAAATGTCTATACACAAGTGTAATTATCCACTTTATTTGTTTTGCGGTTGTTCAATTCCTTTTCAATCTTGAATTCTCAGTACTTCCTGTACTCTCTCCCAATTATGAAATATTCCACTGTTGACATTAATTTTATCATTTAGCCCTTGACAACTTAGTAAGTGCACAACAAATCCAAAAAAAATCATTAAATTGATTTGACTAACATCTTAAAAAAATTTGAATACATCTTTACCATAGTATTAAATAACTCTAATTCATTCCAAAATTCTTTTTAAATCAAAATGATTTCCTCACCAAAACTTTCCTTCTTTGAAATTCTTCCTTCCTCCACCATCTAACCAAAGTTTATATCATTTGGATTCTTCCAACATAAAAATCAAAATATATTTCTTATTATTTCTTCAATGAAAGAAACGAGAAATGAAAGTATATAACTTCCAAAGCCCAAATTCTTTTTTTTTTTCTCTTTTCCAAATTTTCTTCCCTTACCTTTAACTGAACATTCTGTCTTGCTTAGATTAGAAATCATATGAAAATTTGCACAGAAAATAATAATAAAAAAATCAATGAACATACCTTCCTCTTTCTTTCTCTTCCTTTCTATACTCCTCTTCTTCCTTCATGCTTTCAATTTCTTCTCATGCCTTTAATTAAACATCCTTCACTGTTTAGAAGAGATAATACGAAATGTTCTACACATAATTGGAAAAATTAACAAACCTTAGTTCCTTTACCTCCTCTCAATCGCCTCTCTTGACAGAACCCTCATTTGCATTTTTCTTCTTCAGTAATGAATGAAACAGATATTTCTCACACGAGGAGTTGTTAATTTACTTCCACGTGCATGATCCTTCGTTCAAAACCGCAAACTGACTCTTCCAGACTCGTCTGCGTTTGCAGTCGGCTCGCCCAAGTCGCGTCTTCGTCCGTCTGTTTTGTCCCTGCTAGCCCGCGATTTATTATAGGCTGGCTGGCTGGTTCAATTGAATTGGCCAGGATAAGCCAGCTCTTACAGATAAGCATGGTTTCCATTGGCAGAATATATCATGGACATCAAGGCAAAATATTGAGAAAAAATATAACAGTTTTTATTTTTATTTTTATTTTTTTTTATTAGTATAACAGTTAATGGTTATGTCATCCTCATTATCTCTAGCCTTATCCCAACTATTTGGTTTAGAATAATGTTAGTTGCTCTTTCAATTTCTTTTCATGAACGTTCGCTTCAATGCTCTTTCAATTTCTTTTCCTATTTCGGTTGGGTTACATCAAGGATCAGCCTTAAGCCCATATCTTTTTACTTTAGTCATGGATGTTCTCACTAGACATTTGCAAGAGGATGTACCTTGGTGTATGCTTTATCACTTTATTAACTGCCATTTGATTGTTGAATGGCAAATGTAATTGGTATTCATAAATTATAATTCAAGGAATGTGGAAGTTGATAGCTTAGTCTTTATTGTTTGTTTTTTGTTAGTTAATTCATTACTTAGTACTCATTTCAGGAACCCTTGTGATTGAATGTTAGAACGATACTATTTATATTACATGTTTAACTGTATGAGATTTGATAGTTGATGCATTCTTCCATCTATCTGTTGAAAAAAATGTGGCATTTAATTTCTTTTCAGTTTAGCAGGATTTGTTGAGTTACCCTAATAATCTCACTGTTAATATGTTTTTGATTTTTTTTTTTTTTTGGAATTTTTACTGTGCAAGCGAACCGTTAGATGAATCAGAGTTTAAAATTTAGTTGTTTGTAAAATTATTTTGTGGAGATAGAAGTCAGCGCCCTTCATTGTTGTGTTGATTATGGTTTCATGTTGTCCTCTTGTAAATTCATTTTGCACAAAGGATTTGTTGAAAATGAATTAAGTTTTTCCCAAAAGAGTTGTTGACATAATCTTTCTACTTTTCTTATTTCTCGTTAACCAATTTGGTCAATTTTCTTGTATTGAGATAGCATGTCCTATGGCATGCAAGTTTTTAATTTACTAGACGAGGAAGTCTTATTTGACTGATATGACTTGATTAATACTGTGTAGACTGGTCAAATATACTGATTCCAACGTGCTTAGACACTACCTTCTAAACTATTTTAAGAGTAACTACTAGCATAGATTTTATTAACAGAATGTCTTTATAATGAATTTTAGTAGTAATAGACCTAGTGAGGGGATTGTGACTTTGGGCGATCAAGTCATTAATAAGAGTACACGTTTTAGATATCTTGGATCAATTGTTCAGAGTGATGGTGAAATAGATGGGGATATTATCAGCAGAATTCAAGTTGGATGGTTGAAGTGGAGGAATGCATCGGGCTTGTTATGTGATAGAAATGTACCCCTCAAACTTAAGGGAAAATTCTATAAGATGGTAGTGAGGCCTGCAATGCTTTATGGTGCCGAATGTTGGCCTTTAAAAGAGAAGCATAATACTAAGTTAAGTGTGGCAGAGATGAGGATGCTCAGGTGGATGAGTGGCTTTACCCTTAGAGATAGGATACGAAATGAGCATATACGTGAAAAGGTTGGAGTAGCTCCAGTAGAAGATAAGATTAGAGAAAGTCGCCTTAGATGGTTTGGTCACATAAAACGGCGGCCTTGCGATGACCCGGTTAGGAGAGTAGAGGTATTAGATTTGACTTATGTTAAGAAAGGTAGGGGTAGACCTAAAAAGACATGGTTAGAAAATATTAGGAATGACCTTTCTTTATTAGGTTTAAACAAGAATTTGACTTTTAATAGAACACAATGGAGAAAAAGGATTCATATAGCCGACCCCACGTAGTGGGATAAAGGCTTGATGTTGTTGTTGTTGTTGTTGTAATGTCTTTATAATGAATTCATACTCTTGTATTACTATTAATTATCAACGGGCATCTTTGACCATATAAATGTTCATGATTGATGATTCTCATAATTTGGATGGCATAAACTGTTGAGCTTGTATTTTTTCATTCTAAAGGTAATCATATCTCATTCAATTCCACAATTTAATTTGAGCCCTTTGAAATGAGGATGTCCCGCGTTCCTTCTTTGCAGTGGAGTTCATTCTGCGTGAAGTAACTGATAAGTTGAGTTGATAACCTTGATTTGAGCAGTCGAATGATAAATTTTCTTTTTTTTTTTTTAATCCGCACAATTGCTTTTTCCTTAAAATATAGAGTTTTTAGTAAATCTTGTTAATTTTTTATACATATGGGACTAACTGTTTTTATCCTTTCGTCATTTTGTCTAGCAGATAAATTGTTTAACAATTGTAAGATTACTGGAAATTTTTTGCCGAGGTCAGCATATTGGCTCCTTAAAAAGAGAAAAGAGAAAGAAGTCCATAACCTTTCAAAGTTTAAATGCTTGTAAAGATCAGTTTGATGGTGGAAGGGAAATAATTTTTGTTTTGGGTTCCTTGCTTGATATTGTGTTACTTAAGAAAGATATTGTCAATAGGTCTGTCAACCGTTCTATTTCCTCTCCCTTTTTTGTTTTTTTCCAATGCGCTATTGGAGATTTAATCATCTTTCTATTTTTGTGTGATATTTTTTATCTTTGTTGTACTGGTAGATTTTATCTGGTGCAACCATTATTTGAAGTCCTAGGAAAGCTTTTCTCGAATGATTGGCTTCTGAGTTTATTGAGTTCTGACACAACTGAAAATGGATCTGTATCTGGATTTTCTGAATCTTTTTTAGCTGTCCTTCATCCTGCTCAGCATTCTACACTGTTAATCCTCAAGGATATTATTGACTCACATGTTATGGGACATTCTGATAAGGTAAAATTCAAATTCTCTTATCATATAAATTTATCTACGGTTTTCTATTCTTCTTTTTTAATTTTTGTTTGAAATGGACCCGGAACTGTTATTTTTCTTGCAGGATGACTTATGTAATAAGCTTAATATTAATCTTCTGGTTGAATGTGCTCAGTCGGCTAAGGATGCTACCACTCGCAATCACATTTTCTTGTTACTATCTTCTGTTGCTAAGATCTCTTCTGGCTTGCTTTCTGAACATATTGTTGACTTATTTGTCATGGTTGGAGACTCTGCTATAAAACAGGTTTGTAATGTTATTCTTTTCTTTGTGAACTGATATGGTCTACGAGAAAGATGGGATTTTTTGTTATTTTATAATCTTGATTTTCAACCTTTAACGATATAGTAAGGGTTAATTTCTCGTAGAATCTGCAACTGTAGTATAGCTCATGGAATAATAAATATGGTGAACTTCATATAAAAAAGTCGCTACTCAGCTCTTAGTGAAAGTCTCTGTGAATCTGCAACTGTATTAGCTCTGTTTTGTTTGATCTATAACCAGAAATGTAATTTTGTTCGAATTTAGTTTATATTTACAATTGCATTTGCTTGACAAGTCAAACATGAATACCACCTATTCTAATATTGTTTAGCTCGATAGTTTAATTTGATATATATATATAAAGTGCAATAAAGGCAATTATCAATAATTGTCAGAGCAAAATGAAAAATACGAAGGATCAAGTACGTATGGCAAGAAACCATCCAACAATATTGGAAAGCAACAAAGGAGAAAAATAACTCATTTTAATCGCCTTTGCTTGAAGCCCACCAGTGACAACAAGAGTGGGACATTTAAAAAAAAAAAAAAATTATAGCCCCTTCTGTCAAATAAGATTTGAAATATCCTATCCACCTGAACGTCATTGCTTATAATGCTCCCATCAGAATCATTTGATTATAGAGTATCATAGTCATCCATGTCTTCATTAATAGGAGTGAAATGGGAAACTTTGAGAATGGGCAAAACAATGTCTTGCGTGCAAAAGATGTATAAATCATTTTCTTATGACTAGCAGTAGCAGGCACAATAGTATCAAAATCTTAATAAAAGTTAATTAGTGGAGCCAATTTTTGATAAATTAAAAAAGAAAGCGGGCCGAAAGAGAGGGATGCAATCCCATATTTGATGATACACCCATTACTTTTGCAAAAGAATGAAATCGTGAGCAGTAGAAGGAAATAAGCCTCCGATATAGTTGGAGCTATCAGTACGTGAGGCGACGACAGTGGAGTAGGAAACATTGATGTCAGGAGCATCCAATGATTGTGGTGAATGAGATATAATTATGATTGAGGAGAGAGAGAGTCAAGGTGAGTCTTGCCTACTAGTGGCATTGAAATGAGTAGCAATGATCTAGTGCCGGGAAGAAAGTCGCTTGGAGCGGAGAGCTGATATTTGTGAGGGAATAGCCCTAGATGGCCACTTGGAGCCATCAGGAATTGCGATACACACAAGCAGCTGTGAGCTTGCTTGATTACACGCAAGTGCATGCGGCATATTAAAAGCTTGTGGAAGATGGCAACAATGACGAGTTTCTTATGTGCGAAGTGGTATGGAGCAATAAGGGTGAGGTGCATGAGTGTGGTGACTTATTCTAGCAAAGGGATGGGCAGTTAGGGTGAATGATAATATATATATATATATATATATATATATATATAGCTAATAATCAACTATTGAAATAGGCTTCAAAATGTAAACCAACATGATTGGTATTCTTATAACATTTTTAAAAAAGCTAATAATCAAAATTTGCAAGATTTATTGATGATTTTGGTTTGATCAAAACATAGATAACAACTATGGATGCCATATAAAATCCTTTTTTTTTGGAGAACTTAGTTACTAATTATAGGATTTAATAATTCGGTCCTTTGTTTTGATGGTGGAAATGATGGTCAGCCATCTTGATTTTGATTTGTTAATTCAAAGATTAAAATGGCATCTTTCTAAGAGGATGAGACTATTTTTCTACTCTCAAATCAATGAGTCAGATACGTCAAACTTCTATGCCCAATTGATTGTGTTTAGAAGGTAAAAGTTATAAATGCCTATTATTTTATCTTCTTGTTGCTTTTTTTCATAATACCACTTATCACTTATGAATCTCTATCTGTGTTGCTTTCAGAGTGACTATCACTCACAACAAGTTTTGGAGAATCTGATACTAGTGCTTGTCCCATGTTGGTTAGCCAAGACAAGCAGTGTTGGAAAGTTGTTCCAGGTTTTGAACTTCACATATTCTTTAAAATTTTTCTATCCATAGATTGATAAACTAAATCTAATTTTGTGTATGAATTGTAATTGCACTCTCCAGATTTTTATAAAAGGTTTGCCAGATATTACTGAGAACCGACGGATGGCTGTCATTGTGTTTCTTGTCAGGTGATTGTAAATTCTTTGTTGTTGGGGCACTATGTTGTTTATGTTGCTTAAAGTTAATTCTTCTATGGTTTGTTTTTAGGACTTTGGGAGAGAAGGATAGCTTGGGCATACTATATTATCATCTTTTCCATTCATTGATTCTACGCCTTCATATAACCTGGTCATGTTCTGAAACAGATTTTCTTGAATTATTATCTCCATCATCAATGATTTTTAAGGAATGGGAATACACGTTTGTATTACAGCTATGCAATCAGTATTCTAGCAAAATATGGCTTCCTTCTCTAGTAAAGCTGTTGCAAGAGATAGAATATAGCAGCAAACAGCAAGAATTCTTCCCTGAACTATTTTTGGCGTTGCAATTTATCCTTGGGAAATTAAGAGATACTGAGTTTGTTTTTGAGCTTGATTCTGGGATAGATGCAGCTTATATTCAGGTACACCTTTAACTTAATTTTGTATTATTTGTATCATATTTCTGAATATATATTGAGAAGATCTCGGAAGGTAAATTTCTATATACACAAATGTATGTATGAAGTTACTAACATTGTTTTCTACGTGTTTAGCAGTTTTTTTTTATAAGATTTTATAAAATGCAAGTTCTCGAAGCCCAGCAGTTTGCGGATTAAAGTTGAATTTACCTGTTTAGTTTAAGTGAAAGTTGTTGTAAAATATTTACATGCAATGTTATTTTTTTATGTTTGATTTTCAAGTAAAGTTAATGAAGTTGCTTTATATTTTATTCTATTCACATAATGTAAGTACAGTTACAGCCTAATTGAGAACATTTATTTTGCTTGAATTTACTCAACTTTATGGTTTATTTACATACCTTAGTTTTAGTCAACCCAACTAAATTAATTTAGCTTAATTTTGGGTTTCATAACAATTACTAGTAATTAGTAGCAAATGAGCATGTTTAGCCTGAATATTTAAGTTAGAAGAAAGTTATGTATAATTTATTCCTGTATTACTCATATTTGACTGTATAATTATCAATTAGTCTGAGGATAGTGTTAAGGTTTTAATTTTTCTTACATAAATGTGAATACTTTTTGGGGAGAGTTTTCCATGATTAATGGAGTATAAATATTTGATTAATAAGATAATAAGTACTTGATAATGCAGATTAATCTGATATGCAAGCTGATTACGGTCGAAGGTGCAAATTAATAAATTTTTTGCACACAGAACTTTGAATTTCATAATTCTTCGAACTTAATTTTGCTTTCATTCCAAGCAAATTTTCACTAAAACCTTAAGAAATGGGGATCATCAAATATTCACAATCAATTATGATATCATGTGTACCAAAAAAGGCAATATAAACTCGATTTGGAAATAACCAATTTCACTTTTAATAATCACGAAATGATGAAAGAATGATGAGAGCAACTTTCATGTTTTGCAATTGATCAACGATTTTAACATTCCCATAGAGTTAAGGAATAAGAGATTCACATCCAAACTCTAATTTTATTGATGTCAAACAATTTGTGTTTCAGATGATTATCCAGACCTTGCGTCGCTCTTGAATTTGTAATGAGACCCATTTCTTTTTGCGCCATTGGATATTTTAACTGGTCAAATGTTTGTTTTGTTAAAAATGAGACTCTCTCATGCAACTTTTGTTTTAGTAATTTCTATCAATATGCTTCAAAAGTCTTAAACCTGTCACGCTTTCGTAATGCATTTATTTGTGATATTTTGACAGGATACACTCGGGGCACTTATGGAGCAGGTTGTGTTACACTTGCAACTTCTTGGTGTAAGGTGCAAAGAACTTGGCTTTTCTAAAGGAGCTTTGAAGGAAATAAGGAAGTGCATCAGCCAAATTCTTAAGACCTTAAGAAAGTGGATGAATCCTGATACTTTCTTTAAATGTATTGCCCAATTGCTGGGTAGTGATGATTGGAAAGTAATAAAAAAGGTAATCAGCGTCATACCATCTTATAAACCCTTTTCTCTTTTATTCTTACTTTCAGTTTCGTTTATTCATAAAATTTTAATGTTAAATAAACTGCTTCTTACAAAATTTAACACGTGGTTTTTGTCACATATTTATGGTTGTGCTTGAACATATCTGACTCTTTTTTTTCCATATAATATACAGACGCTTGGTTTGTTATGTGAATCTATTAAAGATCAAGTACCTGGTCAAAAGGACATGGAGAGGGCAAACAAAAAGAGGAAAACTACTGTTTTTGCAATTCCAGTTACTGCTCATGTTGTGCCATCTTTCATTGAACTCTGCTCTAAAATTAATCACCTAGTCTCGAGAGCTTCAGCACAGATTCCAGTGAAATTGGCTGCTATATCCTCTATTGAAACTCTGGCAAAGGAGTTGCCTTGTGATGATCCAATTTTTGGTACTTGCCTTCAATGTGTCATTGAGGAAATCAATTCTTCCGATTTGGCTCTTTCTTCTGCTTGTATTCGTAGCACGGCAGCATTAGTTGGTGTACTTGGTTCTCAAGCTCTTAAACAACTTCCTTGCATTATGACACATATTTTCAAAAAAGCTCATGAAGTTTCCAGATGTCCTCAAATTCAATCTAAACAGGGTGAAAATGGAATTGAAAGTCATAAAGTGCCTGTTTTTCTGTCAATTCTTTCCGCATTGGAGGCAGTTATAACACATCTTAATTCATTTCTAAATCCGTATCTGGATGAAATCTTAGACGTTATCATACTTCATCCGGAGTTTGTTTCAGATCTAGATGTTAAGTTGAAGCTAAAAGCCGTTGCTGTGCGAAAACTTCTAACTGAAAAAATTCCTGTATGCACTCCTAGTGTTGTACCTCTGTCACATCATTATATTTCAATTTTGTTTTTTCTAACAGAAATTTAACCTTTGTAGGCTCGCCTTGTACTTCCACCTTTACTAAAAATTATTAAAACTGCAATAAGATGTGGAGAATCCAGCTTATCTTTGGTTTTTGAAATGCTGGCCAACATAATTGGTGGAATGGATAGGCCTTCTATTAGCTATTATCATGTGAGAATATATGAGCAATGTTTAGCTTCACTTAATATTCGCCATCAAGTCCCAGAGTCTGTTAAGGACATTAACGTGGTGGAGCAAAGTGTTATCCACGCCATGGTTGTTCTGACGATGAAACTAACAGAGACTATGTTTAAACCATTGTTCCTTCACAGTCTAGAGTGGGCAGAGTCAGAACTGGAAGAAAACCAATCAACTAAAAGCACGAGCTTAGACCGATCTATTTCCTTCTATAGTTTGGTGAATAAACTTATTCAACAGCACAGGTAACTCGTTTATAAAGATAGTTCTTGTTCATTTATAAGAACTTTTCAAAACAATAGCTATAGTTCAATCCGTCAAGATTTTGAAAAAACTTCTATGCATGCAGTTATGTAAAATTCTTGAAGCATTTAAAATAATGTTTTTTAAGGAAAAAGGTTTGTTAAGCTTCTCATTAACATTAGCCTAAGTTTTAAGATTTGTTTTCATTCTAATTAGGGTCGTCTTGGTGATGTTATTCTTGAAACTGGCTTTGTACTCCTAGTTGAGTTAAATATTTTTGTAAGTAGGTTTCATCACCTTATTTTGGTTTCCCACCTGTCCTAATCCCTCACCCCTGTTTAGCTCTTCATGTTTTATTTCCTTCTTTACTTGACATCATTTGTTTCTACTAGAAACATTGGAGTGCCAATCCATACCTAATAATGTCGCATAACATGATTCAAATCATATCTACTTCTTCAGTACACGTAATGAGGAAGTTCGTTAAAATAGAACTTCAATTCTCTTAGCTTGATTTTATTCTATTTTGTTATGGTATTATTAATATTATGAGCAAGTCAGCTATTCCACTGAGTAAATTAGATCTTTTTTTACATGTAATACAAGCACTTAAATTACTTGTACGTGATCTTTACGCATGTTTGCTATGTTATTTCTGTAGATTGTTCTTATTATGCCATATGCTATAGTTCTATGCATCTACTTCTAAATATTTTATTTATTGCTTCCATGATGAAGATATGAGAGTTTTTTTAAACTGTAATATTTATTCTTTTTTTCGGATATGCTGTGTACTGTCTTTTTATTAATGTTCTTTTTCAAGTTATTCTTAAATCGAACTCACATTTTGCAAAGAATTTTTTCTGTTTTTGATGGGGTTGTGAGAATTGGTATTTGAAGCTATGGTCTCTTCACATTGAGTCACATACTATTGGAACTGGTTATTTAGTTGCACTGCAGAGAACAAACATTGTTGAATTTCTTTAAAAATTCTTTTTGCTGTATGGTAGTTATGATATTGCCTTTTTATCTCATATTGCTTATCATTCTTCTCTTGTCCAACTGGCCTACACCATTCTTTAATTTTTTTTTCTTGCTGGCTTAGATGCTACCACTTTGCTCATCATTATAATGGTAATTACAATTCAGTTAATTCTCCTAGCATTACAGCTCAGCATGGTATCTTGACTTACTGGCTTGGCAATGCCGTACTATTCTGCTTCTTAGGAGATTGCCCGGTATACAGTAGTACAGTATAGGTTATGGAATGAACTCATGTAGTACATTAGTAATATAATATCATTGGAATCACTGAGGTAGTCTTAAGTTTTTACTTTCGCCTTAGCTGATAAATGTTTCTGTTCTAGATTTTTAATATCGTTAAATTTAATAAGACGATGAAATTACCAACTTGCATTTTTTGGAAATTTCAAAATATAGCACTTGAGGCATTTATTTTTCCTTGTCCGCATAGAGGGATTTATTTTCTGATTTGACTTGTCAACAATTGCTAATCTAAATGCAGATCTCTCTTTGTACCTTACTTCAAGTATTTGCTTGGTAGTTCCACCCGTTATCTAACTGAAGATGAGGTGGTAGATTCAAATTCTCCAACTCAAAAGAGAAAAAAGGCTAAGATCCAAGATTCATGCAGTAGCGTAAATTCTAAAGTTGTCTCGGCTACAAAGTTGTGGCATTTGAGAGCTCTTATTTTGAAGGCCCTTTATCATTGTTTCCTTTATGATACAACAGAGACTAAATTTCTGGATACCTCAAACTTCCAGGTAGTTTCTTAAACTTTTAGAAGTATTGCTTTTACTAGATTTTAATAAGATCATCAACGATTCTAGGCAAAGAGGAAGTCCTATATGAGCTCGATGTTTCCTCACTGAAATCCCCTGCAATGTGCTATTTGATTGACAACTTCAATTAAATGTGATTATTAGTCTGTACTAGCAACTTATGCATATCACATTTATGCATTTGTTGCATTTCTCATTATATTTACGGGTTAAATAACCTTTTGCAGGTTCTATTGAAACCCATTATTTCTCAGCTTATTGTGGAACCACCAGCCACATTGAATGATTATGCTGATTTGCCCACTGTGGAGGACGTTAATGAATACTTGGTCTTATGTTTGGGACAAATGGCTGTTACAGCAAAATCTGATGTTCTATGGAAGCCACTTAACCATGAGGTACAGCTGCATCCCTTCTCTTTTCAGGTTTTGTTTGGGACAACTTTCTTTCTGCTTCTTAAAGCAGCTTTCTAATACAAAAATTAAAAAATTTGTATTATAAAGCCGCTGTAAGCAGTAATAGAAAAGCCGTCCCAAACGAAGCCTTAGTCCTATGCTGCCCCAGTCATCAACCTCGCGGTGATGCGTTTTTGGGAGTATAACTATTGGAATCAATGTGTTAATTTTACAATTTATGTTTTTTTTTTAATGCATTCAAAATCTGCTTGCTATCAGTGGAGACTTGAAGTAGAATTCCTGTTTATACAGGTGCTGATGCAGACAAGGAATGAGAAGGTCCGGCCAAAGATTCTCAGTCTAAGGGTGATTAAATACTTACTGGAACACTTGAGAGAGGAGTATCTAGTTTTCCTACCTGAGACAATTCCTTTCTTGGGTGAACTACTTGAAGATGTCGAGCTTCCTGTGAAAACACTGGCACAGGATATTCTCAAGGAGATGGAGGTCCTTAGCGGTGAAAGCCTGAAGCAATATCTGTGATAGTTTTCATTGATTTGCTGGGGGAGGTTTTTGGTGCCTGCCATTTATTTCACCTGCATGAAGATGCTGACAGCTGCAGCTAATTGAAACTAACCATGTGGGAATTGGTGTTCAGTAGAGAATCACTTGACCTGAGGCGCTGGTGGTATTTATCAAATCAATCACCACGAAGTGCAAGTAATTTGGAGAAGTTTTTGGTTGGATATCCAAATGCTTGGGATCATTTTTGGTAGAAGTCTCTCGCCAATTATAGCACTCTTGTTGTTTTTCAACATGGCTATTGCTATGATTGTCGAGCTTGAATTTTGTACGTGGCCTTCATTAAAAATACCATTTATTATACATGTTTTTTTAACTTAAATGCTTTTTTTTGTGTTATTTTATTTATGATTAAAAATTTTGAACTACTTTTTTTGTACATTTTATATAAAAAAACAATATATTTTTTATATGAGGGTATTGTATTTTTGGAATTAAATTTTTTTGCTGCTGCGTGGATATTTCTACTAACTGTGCGACCCGAAGATTCGGCCCGACTATTTTGGCTGGCTATTTTAGTTGGTGCTCTTTTTAAAATAAAATTGCGACTAGTTCACAGATTCTAGGGTTTAAAGCAAATAAAACTTTTTACCGAGTCGTCTCTGAAATTTTCAGCATAGAACTGACCGACAAAGAAGATGGATACTGCTTTTGATGATGTTTAGATAATTTCTTTGAATTGAGAGGTGATTGGTCGAAAGTTGAGAGGAACTTGAATGTCTAACGCTTAATTAATGAAGATACGGGTGAGGATATGGTTGGTCGCTACTGCTTGTTGCGAGGTGCCATTTGATGAGAAAATAAAGGGCCAAAAGGTGAACAAAATATGAGAGGATTTGTGTTGGAGGAGAGTGTGTGAGAATGGTTGTAAACCAAGAGGTGGTGGGTTTGCTTTAGATTAATTAGATTAAATATCTTTTCAATTAATTAGATTAAATAATAATAATAATAATAATAATTTATTTTATGATTATTATTATCATTATCATCATAATCATCATCATAATTTAGAAAATGGCTAAATAAATAGGAATGGAATAACTACTTCAATAATTAGTATACTTAAGATTATTAAGAGAATAATTTAAAGTATTAAATAAAGTTAAATTTTTCTTAAAATTTTAAAAACTCGTATAAATAATTTTAAATGTTTTAAGAAGATTAATCTTCATTAATTAGACTAATCAGAGATTAATTTAAGATAAAATTAAGAGTATTAAAATTTTATTGGTATTTATGCATGATAATTAGACTGAAAATATTCAATAAATAATTTATGGGGTATAATAAAATAAAGTAAAAATATCCATAAAACTTTAATAATTAATATTTAAAATTTTAATTTTTCTACGTAGTAAAACTCATATATGTGATTAAATTAACAACTTTTAACGTTCCCAAATTAACCGAAAGTCCGAAACCCACTCCGACAAAGCAAGCTTAGAAAGTCACTAGTGGGAACTAGGTTGTTAGGGGAAGTAAAAGGGACCAGCGACGTGTGAAGGAAAAGAATCTCATTGAGGGAAGAATTCGACCAGATCGATTAGTTTATTAAAAATTCAGGATTTAAGATGATTAGTTTATTAAAAATTCAAATTTAATTTGTATTTTAAATAAATGTTACTTATTGAACAAGTTAATGTCCATCACTAAGTTATAATTATAAATAAGATAATTAGAAGAGAACTTAAATATATAATAAATTAACTAATAATTTAATATTAATTATAATTCAATTCTCTAATTATATTTTAGATGTTATTTATAAATATTCAATTACTAATTTTATTGATAATTATTTAAATATTTAATTAATTTTTAAAATAATTGTTCAAATAAATAATTATTTAATTACTACTTACATTACTAATTATTTAATTAAATATTTATAAATTAATGAATTAATTAATTTTAGTACTAATTATCTAATTATTTATTTAAATTTTATTTTAATAAGTATTTTATTACATTAATATCTAATATTAAATCCTGCTTAATTAATTTTAGTACTATAATTATTTATTTAGATGTTATTTTAATAAGTATTTTATTAATAATTGTTTTAAAAAAGTTAACTTAATTAATTTATCATTATTTTTTACAAACAATATTTAAAATAATTAATTATTTATTATTTGTACTACTAATTATTTTCTTATTTAACATTCAATTAATTTTAAAATATTGTTTTAATAAAATTTTAATTACTAATTATGCTATAGGCTCGTGGTTTGCACGAGTAAATTCCAATTTTGAATTTTTGATTATATTTTTAATTATTTAGGAGTTAATTATTAATTTTAAATAATCATTAAAAATAATATAACTAAAATCTAATTTAATTATAAATTAATTTAAATACACTTCACGGTTTTTTTTTCGCTGCCATTACGAATGGCAGGAGAAAGAAAAGCAAACCCACGAGCCTACTTCGACGACGTTCCTTCGTGTCGGATCGGAAGTCACGACAGTTCGCCGTTCTTGTGTTGGATGGAAAGTAACGACGACGAGGGAGCTCACTTGTTGCGAAGGTAGCCATCTTTCTCCCTTTCGCGCTCTTCTTCTGCCATTCCGTTATCCGCGGAACTCCCGGATTTAGTAAATCCGGGATTTACGGAAAAAAGAGGGGGACGGGGGATTTATTTCTCCGTGAGATTTATAATCCTTAAATCCCGTTTCGCTCCTGCTCAAATCCTGCATAAATCCTGTGTTCAAACAGCCGCTAAGTTTTATCCGACGAATACCGGGTTTAGTAAATCTGGGATTCAAAATAAGAGGTGGGAAGAAGCGGGATTTAACATTTTGTAGCACATAAGTTCTCTATATTTACTGTTTGGCAAGATTTAAGTTAAATCTTGCTTAAATCCTGCTCAACCTGCTAGTAAACAGCCTCTGAGGGGCTGCCAAACAGTCCCTAAGGGTTGTAAACTTATCCTAATCAAGATATTGTTTGTAAAGAAATATTTTTTTAATTAGGATTGTATTCATGAAACGAGAAGTCTTGTGAGGATGTTCTCTTCTTGATTTATTCCTCCCCTTCTTAAAGTTCGTTATTAAAGGAGCCTTAGGGGTTTTTTGGCTACAATTAGGATTTAGTAAATCCTGTAATTCCATATTTAGTAAAATTTGAGAGTATTAAAATCTGAAAACTGTTTGACATTAAAACCATTAAATCTTGTTAAATTTGGTAAATTATTTGCTTTTTTTTTTAGGATTCAAGAATTATGAGAAGGAGAAATAATTGAATTCCTTAAATCATCCAGTAAATGGTGGTATTTAATAAATCCTAGTTTTAATCAATAACGTGGCTTAAATGGCATTTATCAAAATAATAAGATTTAAAATCTCCCCTTAAAAGTTTATTAGACAAGATTTAAGCTAAACATTTCTTAAATCCCGCCTAAAATAGGATACCAAACAACCACTTAGCCTAAATAATGACAATTGGTTAGAGATCACATGGAGGACCATCTGCCTGAAACTAGCAACAATTGGTTAGCGATGTTGTGCCATATTGTGCCAAATTGAAGACCATACACTAATTGAGGGACATTCATAAAATTTAAAAAATTAATAGAATTATAATTTTAGTGTTTTAAAAACATGGACCAAAATGAAGCCTAATGAAAACCTCATGTATCTACAACTAATTTACTAAAAAACCAAACCACTTAGAGTTTTTTTATCAAACATACATACATTATAGTTATAAAGCAGTGGGAAAAAAGCTAATATGCACATATTTATTTGGCTTGTTAAATTATACGTGCATAATAAATGCGCTATCAATGCCAATAACTCAATTTCATCATATTTTGATCATGACCACTTTAATTTTAATTGACTTGAAATTGAAATTATGTTTTTTTTTTAACTAGATATTTAGTCAAAATTAGTTCTTTGCAACTTTGAATTGGTTCAATATATGTACAAATTTACATGTATATGTAAATCTTCGCACATATGTACGTATTTTATATACAATATAACTAGACATATACTGCTCCGTTAGTAACAATGGCTCCTAAAAATTGCCCATGGTGAATCATTTTAATCTCAGGTTTGCTTTCTGTTTTTATGTCCATGAGAAAGAATTAAATGATCTCCCTACATATGCTGCTGTCATAAGAAACCTCCTTGGAAAACTATTTACTACCAGCTTTGGACTACATAAAAGTACACATGGATGAGAAAAGTAATTAGAGGAACATTGGTTGGAATTATGTGCAATACAACATTCGCTTTTATCTATTAAATATGAGATTCACTTAAACCTTGCACAAAATTCTGCTTAGGTTTGGGCGACAAATAAAGTTACATTGTCAAATTCGTGGATCACTTATGAGATTGAGTCATCATCTCCAATCCTTATTTAAAACCTTTTGGTTTCGGATCACCTTCTGAGCTTGCTGATCTTTGTTCAGATGATGAACCTCTATTAGGATTAGCACTGTAGCTTCAAATGTCTTTAACTATCAACAATTTGATTCCAAATTATATTGGAGAAGTACTTGAACTTGCCAGCCTGTTGGCATTATGTGCTTCATGCACATGCGGAAGCAAATTGATGTAAATTTTTAACCCACTTCGTCTGATTCATTTGGTTTTATACCATCTTGAAGGCGTGCTACTGTAGCTCATAGAAATGATCTGACACAATTGTTAGTTGGAAAACAAAAAATTTTGATACAGACACTCATATATTTAGTATTTACAATAGTTTGTTGTGAACCATATATCCCTTTCTGTCACAAAATATATATATATATATATATATATATATATATTAGTGACCAAAACCTCAATTACGAGGAGCTAACGGGCTTTGATGATCATCATATATTTGCTATAAACTATAAAGGATGTTGTGTAAGCAATAATTGTTTATTAGTTTTTAGTGTTAGTTGGTTCGTTGCTATGAATGCTAGTATCAAGTTTTACATTATTTTTTCAGGTTATAAAAAGTCTTGACTATCGGCTGTGCTCTACAACATGACCAGATGTTTGGAGAGTTCTGAAGGACAAGCACAATTTGTTGAAGCTTTGATCTTTAGGATTTACATGAATTTCTCTGCACGAAAGGTGCTGCTTAAGTCAAATAATCTGCTGTAAAGAGTATAAAAAATACATGGAGAGTGAAGCTAAGAAGAGTTCCGGTAAGCATAAATGGAGAAAAGTTGCCTACGGAGGGATGCAGCCAGGGTATGATGATAACTATACTGATGACTCATTCTTGGAAGGCATGGTCATGAATGCTAATGTTGTGAAGAGGGATTTGTTCAAAGTGATGTTGGATTCTGTTTCCATATCTCAATATCTCTGCATTGCAGCTCTTGTGGTTATTGTCTGGATACAGACCTTACATTCCGTGATTGATGAGATATCTCTCCTTTCATTGGATGCTGGCCTTCTTGGCTTAGGCTTCTTGATAATCTTGCTCACAACAAGCCAGCTTTCCTTTCATCTGTTCTTGCATTACCTTATGAAGATTTCCTTCTTCATTAGTGGGCTGTACATCTTAGCACCAGTATACCACACTCTTACACGGTCTATAAGCTCTGATTCTATATGGGCACTTTCAGTTTCACTTTTACTGATCCATCTTTTCTTGCATGACTTTTCTGGCTACACTATAAGACCTCCAGGTGCTAAGAACAATCCAACTTTAGCTAGCAACATCTCCTTGAATGCATCTATTATAGCTTCAGTTCTAATAGCCTCTCGTCTCCCATCCAGGCTTCATGTCTTTGCATTAATGCTCTTTTCCTTACAGGTCTTCCTTTTCGCCCCCTTGGTGACTTTCTGCATTAAAAAATACTCTTTCTGGCTACATCTGTGGTTTTCCTTCATACTAATGTCCATGACACTCAGCATCATATTTGTTATGCACCGGATGCTCTTTGTTCTTTTATTAGCTCTTATTGTGTTCATTTCAATAGTTTGTCCTTATTGGCTTATTCAGATACAGGAATATAAGTTTGAGATTAATGGTCCTTGGGACGAAGCGAAGCTTTGTTTTGAAATTACAGAATAAGGAGGACTTTCTTTAGGTTTTCATGTAATAACATTATCATGCCTGTCGATTGCTGTACATTGAATAGTTTACAATGTTGAAGTTTTGGATATGTGTCTCTTGTTGCAAATTAATATGCGCTGTGCTGATATTTTCACTGTATTTAAGACGTACATGTTAATTAGGTAAACTGAATAAAAACTGCTCGGCACTACACTACACAGCAGCCACTACCTCTCAGCACTTCTCTAGTACATAGGGGCCGCTATCCCACTGTTCTTCATCTGGGACATTTATCAGAAACTGCCTTGCTAATCTCAGCCTTCAAATTTCCTGCTTTTATAACTGATTGCAATACATGCTTTTGTAATTTTGTTAAATATACAGCACTGTTTAAGCCAATGGAATATAACGAACATCTGCTCTCTAATCTTCTTCTTTCTTTTTATTCTCTGTTACAGGTTTCTGTATTTGTTTTGTTAAAATTTCTTCGTGGTATCAGAGACTCACCCCCAATGGTCTTATTCTTATCTCCTTTTTGCAAGATCAAATCATGTTTTGATTCTGGTGACAGCAACACTTCAGCTCAATGTCATGGTATTATTATTGCCCAATCTTTGAAGTTTTTGACGTCCAATATCAAAACCATGATCACTACACAATGAACTCCAAACAACCACCTCATTTGGGGTTCACAAGCACTCAAACTTTTTCGTGCAAATAGTTTTGAAGGTCATTTTGATGGTTGTCAAATCCCACCATCTCAATCTTTATTATCAAACTTGATTGCTTGTGGGGCAGTATCTTGCTGCGGCTTTATCTACTATTGCATTGTTTTTCTTTCCTTTATGTGTTTAATCTTAGCACTGGTACTAAAATCTTGAGTACCATTGAGAAATGATTGCAATCCTTGAATTGTTCTTATCTTATTCGACTTAAAATGAGCTCGATAATATTTCGACGAAGGATCAAACCATGAACCAATAACGTTCTACTATTAAGGCCAAAGTTGATTCTATTATTGCTACAAGACTACTCTTGACATTGCGTTTTACACTCTAATAGTTTTTCCTCTTGTTATAATACCTAGAAAATTGCAATTAGAATCAAGTTGCAACCAGTTAATTTAACCTCTAACAGACATATTCAAAAGAAATCACTTAAAAAAAAAAAACCTCTGCCACAAACTGTACAAATCTTTTTTCAAAATCCCTCTAGCTTGTGGCCCATTCCTTGCAAATGGCGCTGAATTCAATCGTACATCTCCCACGTGCAATATCGCGCCTTCATTTACATCGTTAAAATGAGAATGAAACGAAGCTTCATTCGTTTTCCTTCTTTCCAATCCCGCACTACACCTGACCTCCTCTACCCATCATCTCCAAGCAAATCAATCTCCCTTTACCAAGTCGGACTTCATGCACGAATCCACACCAAACTCCAACAACCATTCAAATCCTCCACTGGACATAGTCGAAGCTCTAGACACCAGCCCGCATCTTCACACCCCACAATCTACCCCTCCATCTTCCATCACTGTTTGCAAGCCACGATCGACTTCGCACGCATGTTGTACCCACTCCGACCCCATCTGCGAGGATAGCTTGCCTTCTTCCTCTTCTCACGCAAAGGTCTTGTCGAATCCATAGCTTGCTGAACCCGTCGACCTCCCTCACGCCTCCAAGCTTGCCGAGCCGTCGGATTTGCTTCTAGCAACCAAACAAGGCCTAGCCGACCTCCATCCTCCCTACCTTCCCAATCCAGTCGAAGCTCCCCTTATTAGCTTCGATATCTTTCTTGTTAACGCCTCACAGAACTCAACCTAGTTACAAACATCCCGTACATCACCTGACCTCCACGCCTCCTACAGTCGTCAATCCTCACACAAACAGCTCCAACCACAACAACCGCTAGCAGCATGCTTCAACCCTCACTCGACTGACCCCTCTCTTAACCACAACCTAATCTCCACCACACTATTACCCAACAAGCCCACAACAGCCCAAACTCCAATCAACAACAGCAGACTACATATTTCTGGTGATTTCACTAGGATGTTTTCTCTTTCCATCTTTGACTCGTCATTTAAGTGTTATAGTAGCAGCTAAATCAACATAGGCTAAATTTTTTTAATTTTTTAAAATAATCATTTAACGAATTAAAATTTTAAATATTCTAAAATCAACATTCAATAAATTCACTGAAAATCCATCAAGCAAGGTTTTAAATTTATTTTAATTACTTGCTTGTATTATTTTATTTTGTTATGTGTAGTCTTTGTATTTTGAAAGTGTGGGGTGATGTATCAGACGCTGATTATTAACCCTTATTTTTATGTGGGTTGATGTATCTGCCAACATCACGAGCTGCCACCACTGCTGAGAATCCTCATAGGTTATCACAGTCAGTAGCCCCAGCTACCAAAAGGGTTGTGGCTGGTGGAAGAATCTCAGTGGTGACTGCTAACACCACTGCTCTGTCAACCGAGTTACCTGCACCCGGAAAGCATAATGTTGAGGTCTCCTCATTTGAAGGAAGGCTCACAAGAATGTAAAGGAGAAAGAAGAATGATGAGCTCTGAGTTCAGCATCAACTGCTGCCTATGCACCCATCAAACATGCCTGCTCAAGAACCCGAAGTCAATGTTCCCACTTGGAATTTTTTTATCGACTTAAGGTGAGTGAAAAGAAACAACTCCGACGAGTTAAAAAAATCTTTCTAGGATCAGCGACGCGAAACTCCATTCCCTCAGAAGAAGAAGGAACCTAAAACCCTCTCTGCTCTTGTGTACATGGTCCTAAAGGCCACAAAAGAGAAATGACTGATGAAAAAGAAGCTCCAAAGGCCGCTGTTGATCCGGGCTAGGAAAACCCCACCATGCGAGTTGTCGCCCATGGTAAACTAGAGAAAATTCAAGCCAGCTCCACCCAATGAGCATCAGGGTGTGACACCTGAACCGAGTGTTCTGGTATCCACCACCGAAAGGTCCTGGTGGAATGGCAAGCGAATTTGGAGGCCAAGGCCTCAAAAAGAGAAGATATCTAGAGAAAGACCAGATACGAGCGTGACATCCGGTACAACTTCACGGTGATCTGCCACCACCAACAAGCAATCTCAAAAGTTAGTTCAAAAGAAGGCCAATAATGACAACACCCGGCCCGACGATCGATATCCTAGGGAATCTTTGAGGGGATCTCGTCGCTCTAACCCAGTCAAGAAAGACATCAACGTCAATCGCATCCAGTGGGTCGAAGAAATCTTCCTACCATTTAGTGAACCGGATATCCAGTGGCGACGTTGCTCAGAGATCCGAGTATAAGAAGAGGAGGATGAAGAGGATACCATGAAAGTTGAAGTGGTCTACATGGTGAGGCATGCCAATGTCAACGATGAGGCATATTACGATGATAGTGAAAATGGCGACAATTTCCAGCCACCGCCTAGGCAAATACACTGACACCATCGTGAGATCGGGTCCATCACCGTCAGAGGTGGCCACTTGTCAGAAGAAGAAGAACATGTCGAAAAGAACCCCCTAAATGCTAAAAATCTCACACTCGCAGACATGCGAAGACAGATGAGACGACAAATAAGGGCTAAGGACAGGAAAATCTCTTAGTTAAGCGATAAAATGACTGGGATGATGCCCTAGATGACGGCAATGATGCAGAGGACTGCTGTCGCCAGTCTCATGCCTAATCCTCTTGTGGATCCTCCAAATCGATAAATGCCTCAAGTTTTGGGAGTATGAGGTATCCTTTAAGGTGGCAACGAGGTGCATATCATCATCCATTAGCCCACTCCGCAGATCATAGCTGGTACCTTCGAGCCCGTGATGGCTGCGCAGCTCGAGGGAATAATCACTGAAAAGATCAAGGCTATTATAGCAGTCGATCAGGCGGAGAAGCTGGTGGGCAAGGGTCGTCTGTATTCCGTGAAATATGATCAAGTGCCATACTCAAAAGGGTACTTTGTCCCGAAATTTAATACCTTCAACGATAATAACTACCCCATGCATCACTTGATACAATTCAAAGCCACCTGCAGAAATAAAAGAGGCAATGATGCATTACTCTTTCGACAATTTATTAGCAGTTTAATGGCGCTTGCATTCGAATGGTACGTTGAATTTTCAAATGACTTTGTGAAGACTTCACGAAGTTAGAAGTAATGTTCGTGAAGAGGTTCATCAGCATAACCGAGAAGATAATCATCACTGACCTCGCCTTAAATAAGAGAAAAAGGGACGAGTCAGTGTCTAGATACATAATGCGCTGACGCAATTTGAGCATGAAATATGAGTATCAGTTGGAAGAAGAATATGCCGTGCAGTTACTAATAGAAAACATTGATGATAAGATGTAACTATTCTTATGCATAACCACTATCTGACTCACTAAGTTTAAGTAGCCGTAGTCCATAAAATCCTCCTAATTGACTGGAGAATTAAAGTTATAGTTATAGTAGGCAAAATGAGTCTCAATCAATAGCTATCGAATACGTGTAAGATTTAATATCTCAAATCATGAAGGATGAATTCAAATCCGTAAACTTCAACAAATCTAGCTTGGGGAGCGCATTTCTCCACAACCTAAGTCTAAGTCTGAACGGGCATATGATAAACGGGCATATGATACTCAACAAGTCCAGATATGACCGAGTCGCTAGCAGCTTTGTCTATTCAATAAGCTATAAGAAAGGCCGTAGTAGATGAACCCTCATTTCAGCAGTCAGAGAACAAGTTGTTAAATCATAGCTCACCCAATTTGATAAGTTCAAGTAACTTAGATTGAAATCTTCTCGACTGGTTAAGGGTCAAGGAATTATCTACATTTTGTATTACCCACTAAACCCAAAACCTGCAAATCCTTCAACAATTTGTAAAGCATAAAATGATGATCGAATGAATCCTTCTTTAGCAAGTCCGTTAAAAAATAAAGCAAAGAATCGAAGAAATTATTTAAGCCTAAGGCTGAACTAAGAGGATTATGTCATCAACAAGTCTGTTACACACAAAACTTTGAACCGATGACCTATTGCCACTGAGTTGATATCAACCTAACGGGTTTAGGTCACTGGCATATACTCCTTCATCAAGCCCATAAAAATAAGAACCAAAAGGCAGAATGCACGTAAATATCCTAACAAGTTGGTAATAACAAATTAGGCAATCCTTCACCGATGTCTGTTGTATAAAGCACATAACAGAAGGAATCAAAACCTCAATACTCAACCCAATGCTGGGAAAAGAGCGCAACTGCTAACTCCAACGAGGGTCTAAAGCTGTGAGAACAACAACCACAGAAGTCACAAGAGTATTAAAAGCAGAACTCATAAACTGTTAAATTTATAAAATTGTTTTATTTTATTAATTAATTTAGAATTTATATATAAGTTTATAATTTATATTTTTTTTTTAAGCTTGCATCAATTAACAGAAAAGGTACAATATCTTTCCTAGAGGACTAAAATATGTCTTCTAAATATATGCATAAAGATGAAGTTGACAGCTCCGCTCTGATCCTTCCAAAGATTGAGCACTATGCACTTCTGGAATATGCACTAAGTATCAAAAATGTTAGCATGCAGGAGAAAGATTATGCAAATGCATGTAAAGCTATAAAAAGAAATGTGTACTTGAACTAAGGTCTTTTATAGTAGCTCACAAACTGGTGTCCTACTCCTGAACCTGTGCAAGGAAACAAGGATATCAGTAAACAACTAAAGAAAGAAAAAAAACTACACAAACTAAAAAAAATTACATGGGTGAAAGCCTCATGTAGCAGTATTATAATTGGTATCCTGTTCCTATGGGGACCTACGCAAAATAATGAGGCATCAATATATATGTATAAAATGAGTAGTGTAAAAGTAAAATGAAAGCTGTCAAAGAGAGTATACCTGAGTTGAGGTCGCATGCAGTGGCTAACTAGGTGACATCCAGCTCGTGTGAAACCTGCACAAGACACGAAGCATCGTTAGTATAAATATAAAATTAAAACTAAAAAGAAATTGAAGAGAGTATACATATGCCAAGAACAACTGTAGAAAATATGAGGCAGCAAAGTCTTGTAAGCTAGTGAATCTGCAAAGCACGAGCAAACTCTGAATGACACCTATAATTATATAGCTTAAATATTACATTTAAATATGATTGCGGTAATGATAAATATTGAGTAGTTATAAATATGCAAGAAATTAAAGTGATGATGTCGAAAGAAAATAAAGATCTCATTGGATTTCTTTCGATGACATCATTACTTTATATTCTTGTATATTTATAATTATTCAATATTTGTTATTACCGCAATCATATTTAAACGTAATATTTATGTTATATAATTGCATGTGTCATTTAGAATTTGTCTGAGCTTTATAGATTCTTCAGCTTGTAGGATTTTGATATCTCATGCTTTTTATAGTTATTCTTGACACAGTTAGACTCAATTCCCTTTCTTTTAGTTTTGATTTTATACTTGTAATGATGATGCTTCATGTCTTGTGCAGGTACCAACGAGCAAGATGTCAGCTAGCTAGCCACTGCAGGAGATCTGAGCTCAGAAAGTTCTCTTTATTAGCTTTCATTTTATACACTCCTCACTTTATTAATATATATTGATGTCTCACTATTTTACGCAAGTCTTCATAGAGACGGGATATTAACTAGTTAGTTGTCTCGGGAGGCTTCAACTCAAGTACATTTTTGTTAGTTTGTGTTGTGCCTTTTTTTTTAGTTGTTTACTAATACCTTTATTACCCTACATAGCTTTAGGGAGGAGCGAGACACCAGTTCGTTGGTTATTATAGGTCTCTATTCAAGTACATAGTTTTTTTTTATAGTTTTATATATATTTGCATAATTTTCCTTCTTTCATTTTGTTGACATTTTTGTTGTGCAAGCCCCAGAAGTGCAGAGTGCCTAGTCTTTGGAAGGAGCAGAGTGGAGTTATGTCTTCCTCTTTTGGCATAGATTTAAGCTAGATTTTAGTCCTCTGCAAAGCACATTGCATTTCTTTCTATTGGGCTAATGTAAGCTTGTAAAAGGATGTAAATTGAAAATTTGTATATAAGTTTTGAATTAATAAAATAAATCAATTTAATAAATTTAATTATTAACGAGCACTTGAGACAATTTTAAATATTTATTTAGGAATCTCGGCACGCAACGCGATAGATGTCGACCCAAATAAATATTTAAAATGCATACCTTATATTTTTTAGGACAGTTGTGAGCATTGTTGCTTTAGACACCTATTAGAGTCGGCAGTTGTACTATCTAAATAGCTTAGCTTGAATTCTTATGATTTTAGTTCTTTCTACTCTGTGTTTTGTGTGATGGACATTGGTGAAGGATTACTTAATTTGTCTTTATCGACTTGTTAGGAATTTTTTGTTTTTTTTTGCCTTATGTTTCTTGCTTTGGTGGGCTGGATGAAAAAGTTTATACAGTGACCTAAAAACTTTTTGTTTATATCAGGTTAGTGACGATGATCATCCTTTCAAAACTTTGTATGTGTCGGACTTATTGATGATAAAAATCCTCCTACTTTAGCATTAGGCTTTATAAGAACTGTTGGATGGTTTCTTCGGTCTTTTGCTTTGTATTTGATGGATTTGTTGAAGAAAAATTCATTCGATTCTCGGTTGATCCTTTGCATGTTTTGGGTTTAATCAGTAGTACCATATGTAGGTAATACTTTAACCCTTAATCGGATGAGAAAACTTCCGTCTAGGTTACTTAAAATAGTCAGATTGTGATCTAGGATTTAACAACTCTTGTCACCCAACTGCTGAAACGGGGGTTTCTCTACTACAATCTTTTTTATGGCTTGTTGAGTAGACAGAACTGCTAGTGACTCGCCATGTCTTGGCTTGTTGAGTTCGACCGCATAAGCCTGTTCGGGCTTTAGACTTGAGCTGTGGAGAACCACACTCAACAAGCTAGATTTATTGATGTTTTAAGATTTGAAGACATCATTCGTGGTTTGAGATCTCTGAGCTTACATATATTCGATAGCTGATGATTGAGACTTGCCCTTTCCACTATAACTGACTTTCCAATAATTTAGAAAAATTTAGTGGACTATGGCTACTTGAACTTGTTGAGTCAGATAAATCTTTGTGCTTCTTATAGTCTCTATTGACGGGTTGACGAAGTGGAGGTTCCGCTACTACGACCTTTCTTATAACTTGTTGAGTAGATGGAGCTGCCAGCGATCCGACCATATTTGGGCTTGTTAAATTCGGACTTGTACACCCGTTTGAATCTTAAGTTTTAGGCTGTTGAAAGACTTTAAGTTGTTCCGGCTCGACTTCTTGAGTGCGTAGTTACGAGAATCTATTTCCTAACTATTTAAGTCTTGGCACGCTAAAGAAGGCGGTGTCTCGAACTTTCAGAAGATCACTTGCATACGCGTTGATAATAGAAAATTGATGTATCCCTACTTAAAGGAATATTAATAATTTAGTGATTTTAAATATTTATTTGGGGATCTCGGCGAGTAGCATGATGTCGACTCAAATAAATATTTAAAATGTTTCATATCCCACAGTGAGATTTTAAATATGATAAATTTAGCGTTTTGAGATTTTAAATATTTATTTAGGATCTCGGCTTGTAGCGCAATGTCGACTCAAATAAATATTTAAAATGCTTCGTGTTATGCCTAGAGACTTTAGATTTTATATTTTTGAAATTTTATATATTTATTTGAAGATTTTGGCACGTGGCATATTATCGGTCCAAATAAATATTTAAAATGCCCCTATCTTATAGAAGATTTTTATGAGATTTTTTATATGCATATTTGTAACACAAGAGAATTTTAAAATATAAAATATACATATGTGAATGAATACATATGAAATACATAATACTTTAGATACATATTCATCATGATGCATGATACTTCTTTAGGTATCGTATGTTGATTGGCGGCATATGCCTCTCACTAGTTGATAGACTCCTCTTTATTATACCTTCTTGATGACGAATGGGCGTTTCGAATTGGATATGAATTTGCCATTAATTTTTCAATGTGAGATGATTAACTTTATCTGCACCATGACCAATTTCCATTTTTGAAATATCTGTTATCGTACCATACGATAAAAGGACTTTGTCATCCTTACCCGATATATCTTCAAGTTTTGTTGAGCCTGTAGTTTGATTTCATTAAGTGTATCAAGCTCTTCCATTCTTAGGCGAACATTTTGCTCCTGAGTGATATCTTGCTAAATAGCTACCCAAAGTGACGGCAGATCAATATCCAATGACAATGCTGCTTCAACCCTGAACACTAGTGCATAAAGAGTAGCTTTGGTTGGTGTTTTGTAAGTAGTATGATATGCCCATAATGCTTCTGTCATCTTTGTGTACTACTTTTTTTTGTTCTTGGTGAGTAGCTTCTTCAACATCATCACCGATGTCTTATTGAATGTCTCATATAAGCCATTTGTTCTTGGGTTTTATATTGATGAGTATCGTCAAACGATCTTGTGTTGATCGACGAACTTGTATATTTTAGCACTCTTGAATGTTGAACCATTATCTGAGATTATACGATGTGGTACACCATATCTGTAAAAACCGTTATGGGTGAAGGAGTTAATCACGTTCTTTGATGCAACTTTTTTAAATAGAGTTGATTCTGCAAATTTCTAAAAGTCGTATGTTGCTACCAGTATGACGCGTTTTTCGGTTGATGACGGCGGATCTATCGGCCTGATTATATCGGTGTCCCAGCATTCGAATTGCCAGAATGCTACTGTAGGGTGCAATGGATTTGGTAGGAAGATTTCTTCAACCTGCAGGTTGTGGTCGAAGTTGGCCACCTCCTTGGATGGGGTCGATGAGCAATGAGATCCCCTAGAGGATTCTCCAGGGTGTTGGTGATGGGGACATCGGTTGGAAAGTCTACCGTCGACGTGGTCGTAGATCGACGGCCACGATCTGCCCGATGTATTTCTGATTAGTGGATTGGTCATCTTATTTGATGTATTTTTATTTCTGCACTTTTCCCTTTTTGCCCTTGCTTGAGGGATTGAGTCTTGTAGCCCCTCGAGTTGCTCTTAAAATAATCGTGCAAATTTCCAATTACGCATATAGTTCTACATCAGTTGGCCGTCGAAGCGACTGTTGTCGTCTTCTTTGGAACCCACTTCTGATGTTGTTTACTATTTGGGCGGATCTGCGGGAAGCTACACTAGATGTCACCCCAGTATTTAGCTTTCTCCATACATCTTCTCTTTTTTAGACCTCTGCCTCCAAATTTGCTTGCCCTTACACCGGGACCTTTTAGCGATGGATCACTGAACACGCAGTTCAAGTGTCACGCCTGATGCTCACCAGGTTGGTCTTGTCTTCTTTCTATCCTTTCTGCCACGATAGCAAATGGTAGCATTTCCCTCCCTGCCCCTGCTACTTGTGTCTGTCGGGATTTCTTTTTCATTAGTCACCTGTTATTTACTATCTTCAGTACCCTGTACACTCGGGCTGATAGGGTTTCAGGCTCTTTTTTTCTTCTAAGGAGTTGGTGCTTTAGCAAACCCATTCCGGGTAGAAATGGTTGCTTCTGGTTTTTGATCTAACAGGTTTGATGGGTGGACATGTAGTTATTGCTAAGCTTGGAGCTCAACGTTTTTCTTTCTTCTGTCTTCGCATCAATTTTCGTCAAGATGAGGAAGCTTTAGCATTATGCCTCCCAAACATGACAGACTTGTTGGGTAAGGCAGTGGTGTTGGTAGTCATCACAGAAAATTTTCATCCTACTACGTCCCTCTTGGTAGCTGGGGCTTCTGGCTGTGATAGCCTTTCAAAGATAGAAATCCTCCTTTGAGGATTTTCAGGAGTAGGTCATTGCGTTGGTAGATGCACACAACATGTAGATGTTTTAGCAGAGCAGGGTCTCCTTGCAAGCCTTTCAAAGTTCATGTCATTTACATGAACGACAACAACCATTGCAGTAGCTGCAGGGAATTGTAGCTCATCGAACTGGATGGTGGCTCCCGTGTTCCCAATATTGATCACAACGTTCACCAGCTGAATGTTGATGGTAACTAATACGTTTTGTAGATCTATTTGTACAAATGAAAGATAAGGATTAGTAATCAACATTTGATACATCATCACACTCTTTCAAAATGTGTAAACTACACATAACAAAATAACATAAGCAATTAAAATGAAAATTTAAATCCATGCTTAGTGAATTTATTGAGTAATCATTTTAGAATATTTAAATTTTAATTCATTAAATGATCGTTTTGAGATAGTTTAAATTTTTGCCCATGTTAATTTAGCTACTACTATAGCACTTAGATGACTAACCAAAGATGGAAAGAAAAACCAAACATCAATGGAGTCGCCAGAAATCTGTGGTTTGGTTGGGTAATAGTGTTGTGGAGATTAGTTTGGGGTTAAGAGAGGGGTCGTCAAGTGAAGAGGTCGAGTGAGAGCTGAAGCGTGCTGCAAGTGGTTGTTGTGGTTGGAGATGTTCGTGTGAGGGCCGACGGCTATAGGAGATGTGGAAGTCAGGTGAAGGACGGGATGTTTGCAGCTAGGTTGATGTATGTCAGGCGTTAACAAGAAAGAGATTGAAGCTAATGTGGGGAGCTTCGGCTGGATTGGGAAGGCAAAGAGGATGGTGGTCGGCTAGGGCCTTGTTTTAGACGGCTTAATTGTCTTCTGTTTCAAAACAACAAAATTATTTTTGGGTTGCCAGAAATTTGTGGTATGGTTGGGTAATAGTGTTGTGGAGATTAGGTTGGGGTTAAGAGAGGTCAACATCATTATTCATTAATGGAAGTCGGAGGAGGGGTAGATCACGGGGTGTGAAGATGCGGGCTGGTGTCGAGAGATTCGACTATGTTGATCTGCACTATGGAGGATTCGAATGGCTGTTGGAGTTTGGCGTGGATTCGTGCGTTAAGTCTGGCTTGCTGAAGGGAGATTGATTTGCTTAGAGTTGACGAGTAGAGGATGTCGAGTGTAGTGCGGGTTTGGGAAGAAGGAAAACGATGAAGCTTCGCTTCATTCTCGATTTAACCATGCAAACAAAGGCGCGATATTGCATGCGGGTTATGGGCAACTGAATTTGGCTCCGTTTGCAGGTGATGGACCGCTAACTACAGGGTTTTTAAATAGAGATTTGTACAGGCTGTGACAGAGGTTTTTTTTAATTTATTAATTTTTTTAAATTGATTTATTTTGGGTTTGTCTGTTAGGAGGTCAACATCATTATTCATTACTATTTATTGAAGAGACGAACATAATGGATGATGCTACAAAATAAGGCCGCACTAACTTCTCAGGCTATCACACTTATCATCCTGAGATATAAAGTCATTCTCCCCATTTCTTCTATTGGATAGGGCCTTGCAACTACAACACATCATAATCATAAGCTTATTTTTTTTGAAGTAAGCGAATCTTTTTCATCTCCTCTCAATTTATCGTTTGGCCATTAGCAACTCTTTATCTATTTCCTTTGATGCTAATGGCTACCAAATAAAGGACCTGCGTATCAATCGTGTCTTGTTTTTAAGGGTTTGTGTAACGTGTTATATTCAATCCATACCTCCACACTTTGATGCAAATTGCAGTTTTTGAACGAAAGCATCGAATTCTTATCAATGATCAAACTCTAGTTCTCCAAGCTCACTTACCTCATTATTTTGGGTTAATCCTCTTCTCACCATCGCATATCTTATAAACCAGCTTCCTTCATCCGCATATCTTTTAAATCGGCTTCTGCCATCCACAAAGTCTCCCTCATATTCCCATTGATGCATTTTGGCTGTCAATGATATCCATGGCTTACGAATGCTATGATCCAATTTTTGTCAAACTCTTCTTATCTCGTCATGTCTCCTTTGCTGGGAAAATTATTACATGCGGCATCCGGATCGTTCGGTGGCGAATTCGGACGCCGCACATCACCCGGGGCCCGTGCATCTGGGTGATGTGACGCATCCTGATTCGCTTCCAGAATGTCCAGACACCGCACACAATAATCTGTCCCTTTGCTGAACAATCTTTTCATGTAAGTCACAAAATTCTCCTTTATCATTTTCATCTTTCACTCCACCTCTCAAGTTGGCCCTGTGCCAAGCTTGCCTACATCATTTCCCATAAAGCATACAAATCGTTCCCTACCTTCTTCACCAACCGCACTTGTTGAGGTCCCCACCGATCAGTTCACTATTTCATCAACTTCTAATTCCAGTACAACCATGCCCACTCGTCCCTGAATCTTATTTTGACCCTGATAGTTCCCCAACAAAATTTATCCATCTCTGAAATTTCATCTCTTCTGTGCCTACTTGGACATGCCATGACTACTAGATCTTATTCTAGCTTACAAACAAGGAATATTCTCAATTTGACGCATCGATGTGTCACATCTCCTCATCCAACTTGCTATATTATGGCTGTTAAAGAAGCCAAATGGCGCAAGGTTATGTCAGTAGAATATTTGGCACTTCTTTAGGAATGGTGCTATCATTGTTAATCTACGATCACAATAATATTATAATGTACATACTCATTTAGTCCATAAGTAGCTTTGTGAAGCTGCTTATGTAAATTCTAATTTTTGTATTAGAATTCTGTTTTAAGCAGCAGTAAGAAAACGGTCCCAAATAAGAAAATTGTCCCAAACGAAACCTAAGCGGCAACGACACCACCTCCATTTTCTAGGATCTTCAGCAACTGCATCAACGTCTGCAAATGCAAAACTTAGGTTCTATTTCTAATTTTCTTTACATTACATGTGAATAGAAATTTTTCATGTCTTCAATGAACACAGAAACAATGTTTGCGGCCTTAAGGAGAAATCTGTGCAGTACATGGTTATGTTCAAAGCAAATTAAATGAGTAGAAAAATTGCCCTGATCGTCAGGATATCCTACCCGAAATGACCTCTAGTTGAGGCAATATGTTAAAGTGAGGATTAATATGAATTTTAAAAGTATTGAATTTATTTTTTGATGAATGCATTATAAGAGGGTTATACTTTATATTTATTATGAAGAAATTTTGATTATGAAATCCAAGCACTTTTTTCTTAATGCCAGTATTCATTTTGTGCTCGGCTAGTTTGAAGGAGTCCTAGAGTGAAACTATTACGTGCAGAGTTTGGACGTAAAGCTATGCTCGGATTCTAACAAATTACGACACTTGGCTAATATATATTATATATTAGCTGTATTGGCTAATACACACTATGTATTATAATATAAACTGTATTCTAGTTGTGTATTAGCTGTGTATTGGTATGTACTAGCTATGTATTTGTGTGTATTAGCTGTGTATGTATATTTTGTGTACTAACAATGCACATCTAATACATAAATGATACACAACTAATACATAACTAATAAACAGTTTATATTAGCCATGTTGTCATTTGGTTGTTATCCGGACGTAACTCTACATCCAAACTCCCCAAGTTATAATTTCTCCTGTAGTTTACTCACCATGTTTTTCATATTGCAATTGCAACTTTATTTGACTATTGTCTTATTGCTTCTTTCATGCTGATTTTAGAATATTTTTGTGATGAGACATTATTTTTTACAACTAGAATTGTTAATGTATGATAGTTTTAAGAAAGTAGTTATGTTCTTAAAAAAAAAAAGAACATATTAATAATTGATATATCGATTTTAAAAATGTTAATTTTTTTACAATAAATTCATGATCACATTTACAAAATACTGCAGCAGTGCAGCTCCTTGCTCACCTACAGTCTAAACACGATACAGATTATTGGTCTTTGCATTAAATTCTGTGATTGCTCACAAGAGTTTATTTGAGTGAACTGTGTTAAAGTCCACGTGTTTAACCCTCAAGGATAATGAATGTTGTTACCATCACCATTTACGACGATCATCCTTCTTATTGTCAGCTATGAGAACTTTTATTTGGTCCGGTGAATCGTGCGTAGAGCTACGTTTGGCCGGCACTAAGATCACAGGCACAAAACGAGAAATACCGAGCAATACCAACAATAACGAGAAATACGTTTATGTGAAGACAAAATACCGAGTAATACCGAGCAATACTGAGTAATCCCAAAAATACCGAGTTTTTTCTAGAAAAAACTCGGTATTTTTTGGGATTACTCGGTATTACTTGATATTGATCTTCAAAGTGCAGTATTCCTCGTTATTACCAAAGAATACCTAGCAATAGCGATCAAATACCGAGCAAAAACCAAGTAACAAACCTCTGACCGAAAGTAGAGCTACATCCGGCCAAAGGACGTAATAGAAGTTCCAGCTATGGAGACACTTGCCATGTCTAGTGAGCTGATGAATGATTCATTTGAGATTATTACAATTATTTATATAATTATGGAGATTTTTTTTAAAAGTTTTTTACGTTCAACTTTCTTGCAGTCATAAACCCTAATAGATTTCATTGAAAAAATGTTGAAATCAAATTAAAAAAAAAAATTGAAATCAAATTAAAAAGTAAAAGTTATTTAAAAAAAAAATAAAGTGCAGAAGGTGCCCCAACTGATCCAATATATTCATGAGCTCACGGAATGTCAATGTCAGCTTAGTTTTTACGCCTAAATGGCCAACTTGATGCAATGAACTCGTCCTCAAAGAGGCTTGATCATTAGCCAAATATTGTGTAGTAGATATCACAGGCCCATTAGTGGAATTCATGAAATCAGGCCATTGTAATTCTCGTTCTTATGGCCTAAGCCAACCATGGCTGTGGTTGAATCTCATGAGAGTGGCCTTGCTTGGGAAAGATTATTAAGTGTGGAGTCCAGATCGGAGAATAGACTGATTTTTGTGAGTGTACGCATCAAAAGAATAGTTACTATTCATCATTACGTTTTTATTGTGCACACTCTCAAAAACCGGACAAAACTACGGCCCAGATTCCACACGTAATAATCTCTCAAGAAAATGAATTACTGTAATGCCATATATCAGTGTGTTTGAATTTCTGTAATGCCATATATCATCAATACCAGCAAGCATACTAGAAACGGCTGTAGAAATGCTAGCTCCATTGCCAAGCCAACAGAATTGTTTTCTTGTAACACTTAGCAGATTTGGTTAATGTACGTAGGGCTTTATCTGCCTTTTCATTGTTCACTTCACATAGAATCACAATGAGTCCACATTCAGAAGTTTGAAAAAGGAAGTAGAAGGTACACACAAAAAAAGAAAAAGAGGCAAATAGAGAGAAGAACAAAAACATAAGATAAACGATGGAAATCGCCATCTGTGCTTGATTCTGCAACATTAACTACTTAGTATTTTTAACTGCTCGATGCCCACTCGATTTCTTGATAGATTCTATCCTCTGAAGCCTTATCTGCTCTCTGAATTTGGCTATGAACTCATCAGCCTTCTTGTCCACCTCGTTCTCCTCTGCTTCTGCCCTGACTTCTGCGGACGAGTGCACAGCCTCTTCAACATCAGATGAATCGCTTGCTTTCTCACTTTCAGAATCATCAGACATTACAATCATCTTCTCCATGAACTCAACCTTCTTCTTCTTCTTCTTTGTTTCAGTTTGATACTTCTGCTGCTGCAGAGCTGGAGCACTCTCGGTTGATTGCGCTTCCTTCGCTCTCACAGTTCGGACTGATCTCGGTGGAGACGAGTCCAACGAACTGTTTTTGAGAAATCCCTCTCTTCCTTTTATGCTCAAATCCTTCAATTCATCCTTGAAGCTCTTCTTCACCTCCCTCCTTGTTGAAATCAGGGATCCATGACTGAAAGAAGGTGGTGGTGGCGGCGGCGGTGGAGGATAGGCTACATGAAAACTCTTGTCTGATATGGAATGCTCGTTTAATGAAAAGGAGCTAGCTGTCGCATAATAGGATGGGGTTGGTGAGGCATCGTTCATGGCAGGACAATCATCTATCGCTTCCATTCTCCCAGATCTCGATTTCCATGGAATGGGAGAAGAAAGCACAGCGCTCGACGAGCCTAAAGAATCCGAGTTCTGAACTCGAGATTTCTTCAAGCTACGAACTGGCAAAAGCAAAGGCTTGCTCTCAACGATGACGGGGTCTGCGCGATGGTACTGCGAGCTCCAAGTTTCAGCCTTGCTGTCTTCGTCATCGAAGGCGGACGAGATATGAAGGATTCTGGAGACATAAGAGTTGGTGTCGGACTTAAAAGCGGCGTCTTTTTCTTTATCTTTGTCGAAGTCGTGGTCGGCGTTTCGACGGCTGAAAAGGCCGTAGGAGACAGCGATTCCGACGAGGAGGAGGTGGAGGAGCTCCCATGTTCGAGAGAGGAAGGTGGGGTTGGCGGTTTCAGGCATTTGGGAAGGGAAGAGGGGAAGTAGAGCTATGCAGATGGCGAAGATGATGGCTTTGTAGAGGAAGCTTGACAGGATTTTGTGTGGCGGGTTGTTCTTCTGCGCAGGGAGATCTGAAGCTGGATTCTTGGTGGTGGGAGAATGGATTACAGGAGAGTTTGGCTCCGCCATTAGAGAAGGTGGAGTTTGGAAGTTGGATGATTCTTCTTCTTCTTTGGTTTGCTTTTCCTTCTGTATTTTCTTTGTTCTTCAATCGCTGGCTCTGTGCTTTGCTTTGCTTCTGGTCTTGGAAGCCTTGATGAGCTGGTGAGAGTAAGAAGAAGAAGAAGAAGACTTGGTGGCGAAGGAAACAGGTCGGAGGCAATAAAGCGGAGATCGCCGTGGGACAAGTGACGAGGCATCGGGCACAATTTAAAAGGTTGGTTGATGCTTTTATTTTACCGTTGGTGGAGAATCGCAGAAAGGCCCTCTGCAGGTTCCAGAATTTGCAGCAATGTCCTCATCCCTCACCACTACAAATTTTTTTTTAACCTTTTTTTTTCTAATAAGCATTATCTTTAGGCCAATGAAATTTCCGATCGACTTAGCATTCAACTCACACTAATTTACATGAGTCAACACTTAAGACTTTCACTGCTTGCCAAAAGATTCGAACGAGGGACATCAGCTTTGCCTAACCAGCTCTTTTTTTTACCAATTTCAAAAGAAATGATTTATAACTAAAAGTTATTATTATTCAGAACATTTATATGCGACTCAACATGAAAATTATTTTTTGATTAAATGCAAAATTTTTAAATAAAATATATATTTCTTGAAGAAAATTATATCGCACTTTGATCATCTAATAGATGTGAAGATTATATATTTAACAAATCTGGACTACGAATTTGAGTTCTGGAGAAGTCTTCTATCTTTTACTTAATTCCATAGGTGAAATTCATATTAAGCTGAAAAAAATGCAGTATTTTACCTCATTTAATAATTTTACCGAATCAAGATAAGGTCATCTCCAAACTGAAAAACTCAATTTTCTCCAAAATATTATAATAAATGTAGTAATTCTTCTCCAACCAAACTTTATTTAACCTAATTTTTTGAATTAAAAAAAAAAAGCATGTGAACAGTGCGACGTCATGCCAATATTTGCGTCGCATTGTTCACCCTAACGCGAATGAATTTTTTTTTTTTT